>NC_083479.1:17545977-17630977 GCF_030014155.1 Tachysurus vachellii
ACACACTGATTAATAGACTAACAGACAGGCTGACAGACAGACAGACAGACAAACAGATAGATAGATAGATAGATAGATAGATAGATAGATAGATAGATAGATAGATAGATAGATAGATAGATAGATAGATAGACACCACACACTGATTAATAGACTAACAGACAGACAGACAGATAGATAGATAGATAGATAGATAGATAGATAGATAGATAGATAGATAGATAGATAGATAGATAGATAGATTGTGCCATTTCTTTCTCGCAAGGTTTCTTGCCATTGTTCATGATCTCAGCAGACATTTGAAACATCACTAACTGCCTGTTCCACATTCCTAAACACAGACGTGTGTGTAAAGGCTCTATTAGATCATCCATATCAGACGTGATCATGCGAAAGCAAGACAACACAGACTTACATTCCCTTTTTAGTAAAAAAACGATGATCATATTGATTTGCTCCTTTATTTCTGTCTCATGAGGGAAGCTGCTGTTCAGTACGCACTTAAACACTTTTCCCGTACGACTGGGAATTTATACATCAGAGAACCTGACGGTAAATCGGTTGTTACCAAAAGCTCTAATGGCACTTTCGCTTGTTGTGGCTTTCATCAGTTAATTTACTGAGAACGTAAGGGGACGTCATTGATTTCTGACTCGGAGCTGCGCTGTGAGAATTTATGGGGTATACGGTATGGCAACTATGTAAAGAAAATCAATAAAACACAGTACACACACACACACACACACACACACACACACACACACACACACACACACACACTTCTCCCTACATGGACTACACTGAGGTTTTGAGCCTCTTGCTGATTGTCTATGAAAATAATCTACTGGACTTTAATGTTATGACATAACAGTAGTGACAGTTGTTCACAATTGTTGCAAATCAATTCAGTAACACACAAAGTTTAGCCTTAAGGGCTAGAAATCCATTCAAAGTGTATTGATCCCTGGTGCCAGCGAGTGGGAATTAATTTGGTTGTGAACTCCATTCCGTGTTCTCGTTCGGGAAAGGTTTATCACTGCCACAGCAGTGTTTAACCCACACGTGCACAATTACATTGCACACATGCTGTTATGGATCTGTTTCACTGACTAATTAGCTTTCTTGCTGAAGATACACACATCGTGTGTGTTTGAATTAAACGGACAAGGATTAAATGAGATGTATGGAATGAAATGTCCATATCAGGATGAAAAACAAATGAATGAAGAAATGATCCTAAATTATTCTAGTGAACCTAAACCCATTTAAACACCAAACCTATTCACAGAAGTCATTTGCATATGAACGGTTATGAATTCTCAAAATCTGAGAAGGTCAAGAGCTGTTGATTAATGTTCAGGCTGTAGTTCAGACATTCACACGGACTTGTGTAAGACTACAGTGGACTTAGATTGAAAATGTGAAAATATTCACAACTTTCTGTTCTTTGTACTGAAAGGTTAAGCTTCCTTTGGGTTTTCCACCACAGTAAAGTCTTCATGACAAAGAAACTTCCAGTATTTCTGTAAACTGACATATTTTTTGCTAGGTTAACTTCAAAAGGGATGAAAAAATGAGAATCTGGTGAGAAAATAACTGCTTATGAGACATCCCAAAACCATAAATACAACCATACTTAAAATCCTTTAATTGTCACATATACATTACAACACAGTAAAATTCTTTCTTTAAATACCCCAACTTTGAAGGTTGGGGTCAGAGCACAGGGTCAGACATGATACAGTACCCCTAGAGCAGTGAGGATGCCTTGTTCAGGGGCCCAACATTGGCTGCTTGGACTTGAACCCTGATCCATCGATCAACAACTCAGAGCCTTAAATGCTTGAGCTACCGCTGTCCAATTGATAATTGATGGTATGGAGATGTTTCCTATAAGGAGATGTTTATATGTCTAATTGATGGTATGGAGATGTTTCCTATAAGGAGATGTTTATATGTCTAATTGATGGTATGGAGATGTTTCCTATAAGGAGATGTTTATATGTCTAATTGATGGTATGGAGATGTTTCCTATACTGTAAGAAGATGTTTATATGTCTAATTGATGGTATGGAGATGTTTCCTATAAGGAGATGTTTATATGTCTAATTGATGGTATGGAGATGTTTCCTATAAGGAGATGTTTATATGTCTAATTGATGGTATGGAGATGTTTCCTATAAGGAGATGTTTATATGACTAATTGATGGTATGGAGATGTTTCCTATAAGGAGATGTTTATATGAATGATTGATGGTATGGAGATGTTTCCTATAAGGAGATGTTTATATGAATGATTGATGGTATGGAGATGTTTCCTATAAGGAGATGTTTATATGACTAATTGATGGTATGGAGATGTTTCCTATAAGGAGATGTTTATATGAATGATTGATGGTATGGAGATGTTTCCTATAAGGAGATGTTTATATGACTAATTGATGGTATGGAGATGTTTCCTATAAGGAGATGTTTATATGACTAATTGATGGTATGGAGATGTTTCCTATAAGGAGATGTTTATATGAATGATTGATGGTATGGAGATGTTTCCTATAAGGAGATGTTTATATGACTAATTGATGGTATGGAGATGTTTCCTATAAGGAGATGTTTATATGACTAATTGATGGTATGGAGATGTTTCCTATAAGGAGATGTTTATATGAATGATTGATGGTATGGAGATGTTTCCTATAAGGAGATGTTTATATGACTAATTGATGGTATGGAGATGTTTCCATAAAACTCTTACGCTAAATATTTTATCTTTAGATCTCTATGAAAAGTTCTCCATTAGCTAGAGTGTGCGCGTGGACGCGGGATAAACGCGCGCGTAGTTTTGGTCAGCGCGTAAAGGCTGATGTGGGAACAGCAGTATGGAAAGCCAAATCGTCCATAACCGCCTCAAAACGTGGTCTTTATACAGTAAGGGACAAATCATTGCATTAACATAACTAAATAATGAATTAATATAAACATAACTAATATGTTTTATTAACTGTGTTCCACCTTCAACTGACATTCTTTTAAAATGTAAGATTACTGAAAGTTAATAATATGGTGCCCAGTCTATATATATATATATTTTCACTTTGCAATAAAGGAATATTCTATGATCCATAATATTATAATAACAATATAATATATATTTAAAGTATATAAAGTGCAGTAGGTAATTTAGGCATCATCAATGAATAGACATTTTAAGTGTGTTATATAAATCTGAATATTATTAATATTAATATTATCAGTTTTCTATGATTACTTGTTAAAACACTTTGTTTTACAGCAAAGGCGTTCATTTAAAATGTCCACATCCTTAAAACTCCTTTTTCACAATGTTCTTGTGATGATGACAATTACATTTGAATCATTAGCAATTAGATTGTTGCTATAAATCAGACTTTTGAATAACGCCATGGACCAAGATTCAAGACATATGGGTGAGGAGAATAAACACACACTTCTGTCTATTCATCATTAATAATTCTGTTTTCCTTGTATTTTATTGTACAATAGAGTAGTTAACATAATTGTATGCAATTTAATTAAACCACAACAGAGGATCTGTGTATTTTTTGTATTTATTTTATCTGTGTATTGTTTGTATTGTATTTGTGGATATTCTGTTAATAATTCTGTATTCCATACTGTGTGATTACTATTACAATTTTACTAAAACAAAGTTTTTTTTTATTACAGATTACATGATAGAATGTTGTCATGTAAGCATGTATGATGAAGACCATTTTAAATAAGATAAAACATTTGCTCATTTAAAAGTGCTAATAAAAATAAAAAGGATATAATTTTGTGTTTGTGTTTGTGTGTGTGTGTGTGTGTGTGTGTGTGTGTGTGTGTGAGAGAGAGACTGTCCAGGGTGTCCCATGCCTTGTGCCCTGGGATAGGTTCCAGGTTCCCCATGACCCTACATCCAATAAGCCACACAGAAAATGGCTGGATGGATAGATGAAGTAAAGATAAAATCACATTCTCATAAGATACTTCATATTTTTGTATGAACTATAAATAATAATTCTTGACACTTCTGGCAAACCAAATAGATCTGTGGTGTTGATTGGAAGCTCAGGGGTTGAAGTCCCAGCACTGCCAAGCTGCCACTGTTGGGGCTTTGAGCAAGACCCTTAACCCTCTTTGTTCCAGGGAGCTGTATCATGTCTGACCCTGAGCTCTGACTGCAACTTCCTGAGCTGGGATATGTGTACTGTATGTTCTCTGAAATCGGATTATTATCCCTAGTCTATGGGCATGAAAGCCTGCAATGGCCTCAACATCACATATGCAGGTTGTATTCCCACCTCACACTCAGTGTATCCTGGACTCCACACACCACACATGTACGGCATTTATCAGACACACTCTTCCGGAGTGACTTACATTTTTTATTTCAATTTACACAAGTGCGCAATTGAGGGTTAATGGCCTTGCTCAGGGGCCCAGCAGAGGCAGCCTGGTGGACATGGGATTCGAACTCATGACCTTCTGATCAGTAATCCAACACCTTATCCACAAGGTGTATTTACCACATCCCCACACATCGTCTATGTCGTCTATCACCACACTTACAGTACGATACACGATATACTTACTCAAGACGAATGAATGACCGGACTGACTTGAACACGTTTTTTTAAGTCAATTGTGGAATCTTTGGCTTTCCATAGTGCAAAAAAAATAAAAAAAATAACGGGAGACTCAGACACGCGCCACTTCGGTTCAAGCGCAAAAAGAGCAAAACCGAGAGAGGAGACACGCAGAGGCAAGAGAGAGGACACAGCAGAAGAGAAGAGAAATTACACTGCCTGGGAAAACAGCGTCTGATTTACTAACACACTGAGCTTTTATTATTATTATTATTATTATTATTATTATTATTATTATTATTATTATTCAGTGAGTGCAGATGCGCAGTGATGAGGAATTTAGTCTGAATTAGTCTCAGAAGTTGTGACGTGACGTTCTGGGATAAAAATGGCACAAAGAAAAGTTTAAACGGGAAAAATCCGAGGTTTTGTGGTCGTATGGACGGGAAATCAGCATCGGATCTTTACCCCAGGATGTTGTGCTGGACTCCGACATCTCCTCCTAAATAAAGCTACACAACTCTCCTTCTTTTTACACTGGATGTCAAGTGGAGCTACAGGATTTTTATATGTGAAATAGTTCAATAAAGAGCGATTAGGGATGGAAACGTCTCGTTTCTCATTTTAAAGAAACAACAACAACAACAACAACAACAACAACCAAACAAACAAGAAAAAAAAAAAGGAAAAAATAAAAATACAAATAAAAATAGTGGATCACCGCAGGTTCATTCGGATTTATCATGATTTTATTAAATATTCTGGCACTCCTGTTTTTAGCAGGTAAGTCAAAGAAAACACATCAAATAAAGCAAATAAATAATCTAAATTTATCACATTAATGTGACTGATAAATGGGAAAAATCGTCACTTTATATATATATATATATATATATATATATATATATATATATATATATATAT
This sequence comes from Tachysurus vachellii, assembly GCF_030014155.1. NCBI lineage: Eukaryota > Metazoa > Chordata > Actinopteri > Siluriformes > Bagridae > Tachysurus > Tachysurus vachellii. The sequence continues at coordinate 17,551,509 of NC_083479.1, forward strand.
ATATATATATATATATATATAACCGAAACTGTAGCTGTAGATATTCTGATATATATATATATATATATATATATATATATATATATATATATATATATATATATATAATTATGTTCATATAGTCTGAATTAGTATTTTATATATATATATATATATATATATATATATATATATATATATATATATATATATATATATATATACAATATGTTTGACAATGTTGTACGTATGTTGTCTATGTGTTGCTAAGATTCTTGAATGCTTTTAAATTTGTAATTTTTTTAGTTTTATACAAATTGGAATATATATCCAAATATCTAGAGCTACAGTATTACATATGTATGTGTACGTATATACAATTATGCAATATGTATATATAATTGAATGCTGATAAATCTATTCTTATGTTTTAAACAAAAGTTATTTATTTAAACCAACATCCTATTTGTGTTTACTTTAATGCGTCGGATTGTTGCATGTATAACTTTTACGGATAGTGACCTACGCTCGTCTAGATATTTATTAGTTATTTAATTTCATCAGTCATTGTTTGTTTGCTGTTTTGTATTATTAATTAATTCATTAATTAATCAATTTATTTATTTATTTATTTTCAAATATTCAGTCACATATCAATGCAGAAGGATGAAACATGACGTCATGTAACTTACCTCAAACAGTGTTTGGAACTTACAGTACTAGCAGCCTACAATAGCTACATTTATTAGTCATTATGCTAGTTAGCTTGAACAGCATCATGTTAGCCTAATTTGTAAGGAAAGAAATCTGGTTATAGAGCTCAAAGTAAAGAATGACATTAGAATCAGTATGTTTTGAAGTTAAATCACTGAAATGAAATCATATACAGTACATTCATTATTTAGAGAAGTTAACAAAACACTGCTATGCTAAAGTTAACAGTCAGCAACAGCTAATAATCATTCAACCCAACAAATATTAGCCATTAGCAATAGTTTTTTAATTTAAATTTTTTCAAAAAAAAAAAAGCTAATCACAAAACCATTTCAGGGGAAACTGTAGCTTGTAGTAAAAGAAAATAAGAAATAAAGAAAATATCTTATACTGGTTTAAATTTACAAAAGTTCCAGTATCTCGCTACTCGCTAACAAATATTAGTCACATAAACAGCTAATGTCAGCTAATTGTGTCTTTACAATGTGTTTGACAATTTTGTACCATACCCATAATGCAGTTCTGTGTGCTGTTAAAACTCTTGCTATTACTATAGATTTATACAAATTGGATTATATATTTAGTTGCTGACTGAAGCTAGTCATGTGCTATCTGGATAAATAATCAGCCCAAAAATTCTTCCTAAGTATAAAACTAGCATGTGTTTGTGTGCTATCGGGTGTTTAGCTAGATAATGTTCTCAGCAGAAATCAGCGGTACAATGTTTAATGCTCAGCATGAAATTGGTGACCAAAACACTTCAAGAAAATGAAGGCATTGTATCTAGCATGCAGCCAGTAGCTAACATAGTTAACCAGACACGGATTGGCCGCAAAAGACAAATACATTCTATGGAAAATAACTGTTACTGCGCTTTAAATAAGGGTTCATGAAATCAAATGAAAACATTTATATAGATTTTTATTTTTGAAAAAAATTAGCAGTCCCTGGTCTATTATAGTTGTTGTTTAATGACTAGCTAATGTTAATTTACCTTTAGCAAATCACAGATCACTATTTATGAGCCACTATCTTGCTTCATTCTGTTTTGTAAATATCACACTTCACAGCATCTACTTAGTTAAGGGTTCAACTAGTTAATATTTTGATTAAAATGTCTCAGAAATAAAAAATAAAGTAGCAAACAGTAATGTCTGCTTAGCAGGCTAATAAGAACTGTTTGGCTAGGGTTGATTTGCAGGCTGGTTATTGTGTTTGATATTAGCTTATCCTTATCTGCCTTTATTCTCAATTGTGCTTGTACTAGACTCTTATTTACTTATTTATTTATTTATTTATTTATTTATAATTTGACTGTGTAGTTATTGTGTTATTGACGAGTTAATCAATAATCAGATATTGACATGTGTGCTTTGGTAGTTGCTGTGCAAACCATGAGTGAAGAAGATGATGAACCTAAAACTGGTGGTGGCTAGTCCAGTGGTGGCTCAGTAGTTAAGGTATTGGGTTATGGATTGAAAGGTTGTTTGGCCATCGAGCAAGATTCTTTGCCCATCACCTAATCGTTTTTAAGTCACTTTGGATAAAATTATCAGCCAAATGAGTAAACAGAAAATGTTTAGACAGTAACTGAATGATTAACTGACTCAGAAAGTCAGGAGTTCAAATCTCAGCACTGCCAAGAGCCCACTTGAGCAAAACACTTAACCTTCAGCAGCTCAGATGTACCTTGCTTCAGTTGTAAGTTGTTTTGTATAAATATGTAGGCCAAATGGGGTAAATGTAAATGGAATCTGGGTAATTCTACCGTTCCTCAGTTCTTTCGCATATACAGCAAAATCCCTAGTGTTCAATTAGTTCTTCACTATTCAACATTGAATAAACATCTGCAGTGTTGAATAGAATAGTGTTGAATAAACACCCACAGTAAACTCTGTTATTTCAGAACAGGGATTTATCCAGGAACAAAAATGTCCACAGTGCTGAAAACACGAGCAAATTACAGCCTCAATCCCAGGACACACTTCAAATCTACTTCTGCACAAATTGCAGTCATTCACAAAATGTGAAACTGGTTATATTTCATTTTCAATTAGTTTATGCAGTGTTTTTAACAGCAGCCTTTGCCAAAAAGTTGTTTCTCCAGACTGCTAATGATAGAGGTGAGTTAGCTCAACATGAAAAAAGTGACTAGAGGAATTGATATTTAGAAAGAGAAAGGCTTGCCGAGAACAGAGCTAACAGAAACATTCACTTTTATTCAGTATTCAATTGTTACTGTAATGTTTTTTCAATAATTCAAGAAAAGAAAATCTAATTGTGTAATTTGGTGGCCTGGTGGCTTAGCGGTTAGCACATTGCCTCTAACCTCTGGGGTTGGGGGTTCAGGGTGTGCAAACTCTCTCTGTTGTTCGGGGATTTGCACTGGGTTCACTATTTTCCTTCCCAGTCCAAAGACATGTATTGTGGGCTGATTGCCATCCCTACATTAATATTACATTTATGGCATTTGAGAGACATCCTTATCTAGGGCGACTTACATTTATCTCATTTATGCAACTGAGCAGTTTAGGGATTAGGCCCAGCAGCTTGGCAGTGGTGGGATTTGAACAACCTTTTGATTAATAATCCAACATCTTAACCACAGAGCCACCACTTTCCCAAAGAGTTCCTATAACTTATCCATAGAGTGTGTGTCCAGATGTGATAGGTTGAAACCCTTTCAAGGGTGTCCCCTGCCTTGAGATCTTTAGGATAGACTCCAGGGTCCCTGTTCCCCTGTGTAAGATTCCAGATAATGGATGGACAGATGTAAAATAAATGATAAATGAATTGTCTAGGGGGGGCACGGTGGCTTAGTGGTTAGCACGTTCGCCTCACACCTCCAGGGTCGGGGTTCGATTCCCGCCTCCAACTTGTGTGTGTGGAGTTTGCATGTTCTCCCCGTGCCTCGGGGGTTTCCTCCGGGTACTCCGGTTTCCTCCCCCGGTCCAAAGACATGCATGGTAGGTTGATTGGCATCTCTGGAAAATTGTCCCTAGTGTGTGATTGCGTGAGTGAATGAGTGTGTGTGTGTGCCCTGCGATGGGTTGGCACTCCTTCCAGGGTGTATCCTGCCTTGATGCCCGATGACGCCTGAGATAGGCACAGGCTCCCTGTAGTGAGGTAGTTCGGATAAGCGGTAGAAAATGAATGAATGAATGAATTGTCTAGAACAGCAGACACTTTCTGCACTAGCAACCCACAGTAGCTACCATTACCATTAGTGAAATTTGCATCTTTTAATATTATTCACTATGCTAATTAGCCTAAACGACATCATGTTATCCTTATAAGTAAAGAATGACATTAGAATCAGTATTGTTTTGAAGTTGAAACCCTGAAATCAAATCATATACAGTACATTCATTATTTCGAGAAATTAACAAAACACCGCTATGCTAAAGTTAACATTGAGCAACAACCAATAAGAATTCAACCCAACAAATATTAGCCATTATCAATGTCAGTTAATTGTGTCTTTACAATGTGTTGACAATGTTGTACCATACCCATAATGCAGTTCTGTGTGCTGTTAAAATTCTTGAGTGCTTTTAAATTTGTACTTTGTATAGCTTTATACAAATTAGATTATATATTTAGTTGCTGATTGTAGCCAGTCATGTGCTATCTGGGTAAATAATCAGGCCAAAAATTCTTCCTAAGCATTAAAATAGCATTACAATGTGTTTACATTAAGCATTACAATCTCTGTCAAGTACACAGAATATAGTGTTAGGGTTTGATGCATAAAAAATGGTTTGAGTTAATAAGAACACACTGTTGAAAGGGTAGAATGATCAGATGACTTGTTCCTCTCTGAGCAGATGAGCTGGCTGCTTTCGAGAACGGCGAATGGACAGCCCCCATGGACTGTTTAAGGGCGAGCGAGATGTGTAACCAGAACGCGCAGTGCAGCTCGCGTTTCCGTATCATGCGACAGTGCCTGGTGGGCCGAGACCGTAGCGCCATGCTGGAGAACAAAGAGTGCCAGGTGGCACTGGAGGTCCTGCAAGACAGCCCACTGCACCACTGCCATTGCAAGAGGGGCATGAAGAAGGAGCTGCAGTGCCTGCAGAGCTACTGGACCATCCACATGAGCCTCAACGAAGGTAAACATCAACTTTTGCTATAATGATCTGTTCAATATACCAGGATTTTCCTCATATTCCTATTTAGGATGGATTCATTTGTGTTTGATTTAGAAAGTAAGTAGCTTTGTGCAAAGTTTTTGCTGCTGTTTACTTGCAAAGCCTTTTATTTTAGACAAAGGAAGAATCACACAAGTTCTCATTATTGTCACAATTCTCCTGTTGCATCTCACTTCCCATGGTGACAAGCACCACCTGCTCATGTATTGCAAGATTTTACATGCACGGCAGAGTATAAGTGGACAAGCTAATCCAGAACTAATCCAAAACAGGTGCACACAATCAGGTAGTACAGCAATGACAAGACAAGGGGTGGTGACAGGAGCAAAACAGAAGCAAATGCAAACACAGGCACATGACGCTTGGTGGCATGGGAACCATGCTGTGAAGGAGGAATCCATGACAGCTATAGGTAATCGTATTATTTCTCTCTGGATCAGTTTCATAAAAGATTGCATTGCACAAAAACTTTTTTTGGCCGTTGTGATCGCAAAAAATGCCACGAAATTCCGGAAGGACTGATTAAAATAACATAACGCGATGAAACATCTTGCACAGGCTTATTATGCATCTAGTACGTGTTAGAATTTTACCTATATTAACAAGTGAACAATAGCCTGGTCCTGCTCTAATATCTAGATCTATCCATATCCTAGAGAGCAACAGCGAGTTTGCAGTGAGCTAAACAAAGTATAGAAGCATAAATGTGATCTTGAATTCTAAGCCTGCCAATTTCCTATTTGGGTTAAAATGCTTGGTGCTTAGCACATTTGCTTCACACCTCCAGTGTTAGTGGTTAGATTCCTGCCTCTGCCCTGCATGTAGGGTTTACACAATCTCCCCATGCCTTGGAAGTTTTCTCCAGGTTCTTCGGTTTCCTAACCTAGTCGAAAGACGTGCGTTGTAGGCTGATTGGCATCTCTGAATTGTCCAGAGTGTGTGAATGTGTATGTGTGCAGGTCTGTGTCATCCCTGAGTCTCCTGGGAGAGGAGGATCACGAGTCTGGTTGATCATGATATCATGATACAGTATAAATGCAGAATATTGTAACATGCCTAAGTCTGGAGTCTACACTCACTCTGCTTTATCCGTAATGTTATTTAGCTATTTCTTCTGAGGTTGGCTCATGACCCTGTTTAAAAAGAAGCTCACGCTGTGTAATGTGTTCGGTATTAGACTCATGTATGCAAACACAGCTGAAAGAACTTCCACTAACAGTACTGCTGTGAGTCAGGAATTCTTTGTAAGTGCTTCGGACAGTTAGAAAGCTTATGAGTTATTTAGAGGCTGTAAAAAGAGTGGCCTTCCTACTGTCTCAGCATTACTGAGGTCAAAAGGAACAGTGTACTTTTTTAATATTTTTGTGTTTCAGATGGTTTTATGTTTGTACTGTATTGTAGTGCAACGTCCAGGGCTTTGGGTAGTGCAAAGATTACTGTAGGCGAGTAAGTTTCAATCCTTGAACTGCCACATATCTGCTTTGGAGCTCTCGAATAATATTTATAGAAGACTATAAAAGAAGGAAGCTCATACCAAAGCAAACTTAGCTGAAGTAAGCAACAGGAAGTGATCAAAGACCTCTATGTGGTCCATAGGATCTTCAGTGTTGATAAAGCGTTACTTTAACAACACTGAGGTTTTATTCAGCACACTCCAAAGTATTATTCCTGTTTTACCGTAACAAATTTCCAGCTCTAACAATTTATTTATATATATTTGCTTCAGGGGTTTGGCTCAAGCAGTTAAGGCTCTTGGTTGTTCATCAGGGTTCAAGCCCCAGCACTGCCAAGCTGCCACTGTTGGGCCCTTGAGCAAGGCCCTTAACCCTTTCTACACTAGTGTTCACTGTATCATGGCTGCGCTCTGAACATCCAAATTTCGGATATATGAGAAGACAGAATTTCACTGTGCTGTAATGTACAGTATATGTGACAAAATCTAAAGCCTTCTACTTGAGTTTCCATCTCCAGACCAAACACATACAGTACACATAATTGGCACCCTGTCCAGTGAGTCTCCTTACTTGAACCACAAGTCCCCTAGGATATACTCCAGGTTGCCCACAGAAATCGGAAGGATAGATGAAGTATGACTAAAACGGCAATTGTAATGTCGCAACTGCAGTCTGTCATGATGAAAATGTTTCCATATCATACTGTTACACAGTACTGACACTGGAGACTCCTTCAACAAACACCTAATAAATATTTCCTCAAAGAATTTGTATAATCAGCTACAGATGATGATGTTCAGGTGCATTAATAAAAAAAAGTTGTTTGAGCTGCTGGTGTAGAACATGAATCATCCCATCATGTAAGTTTTAAGGCAATTCAAATGTACGGTTAGTATTTTCTTTGTCCATCATTAAAACTTCATCAAAATGAATTGTAAATGTCTTTCATTCCAGTTAATGCGAGGATGTGGAATTCTAAAGACTGAAGGTTTATATACGTGAAAATATACGTCACAATGCAATGCAAACCGATCGGCCCGATTTCATCTGAAAAGGAAGGTCTGTAGACCTTTATGGAAGGAATGAAGATAATGAGCCATTAATATAGGAGATGTCTGTTTAGATCCTTTATCGACCGTTCAGACACCCAGGAGCAAGGACACACTGAAACAACACAATCTCGACTTATAAGCATGCTCAGCTCTCAGCGGTGTGCTGTTAAAAACCAAAAAAAGGTGATCCGAGGTTCCATACAAAGGTACACAGATATTGTGATCCAAAGAGCTGTGAATACCAGATCTGTATTTGATAAAAGTGAAAGATTTCATTAGGAAGGTCACAGGACAGAACTTCTGGTGATTGGATATGAAGCAAATAATAGATGGGTATCTGTAGGGGATGTTTTCATTTGTGAAAGAAATGCATCTGATACTGTACAGAGAAAGAGAGAGAGAGAGAGAGAGAGAGAGAGAGAGAGAGAGAGAGAGAGAGAGAGAAAGTGGTGAGGCCAAGGGAGAAGTTTGACCCAATAGTTACAAGGAAGAGATATTTTTACTTGCCGTTATGTAGCGCATCACCTTCACCACCAGTAAGCGAATTCTGAGAAAACTGGAAGTGAGCCTCATGGGGAGAAGTTTGAGCAGGTCTGCTTTAACATTTCTTCAGTTATCCCTCTGAGGATCCAGTAAAAGTTTCAGCTCAACAAGAGCAATCTTTATAGGAATTCATTGGCCATTACCTTTCTAAAGGACCTCTTTTTTCCACAGGAGTGTAGCATTGTGCACTTCCTCTCGCACAGATTAGAAATGTAGCACAATACAAACGGTGTAAATGATTCGGATTGGAATAAATACAAATATAAATACAGATGAAATAACAAATAGGAGAAATATCTGTAGATATACACAAGGCATCTGGTTGAAAAGAGATGTATGTAGCAGGAACGGGATCGTGCAAAAGGATACAGCAAAATAATTGAAAAATAAAGAGCATTTTTTTGTTATTCTAGCCATTTTCATGCTAACACACAAGAGTAAAAAAAAAAAACTTTTCGACTCACATCACTCCCACATCAGGTTCAAATCCAAATACACGGATAAGGATACAGATATTTGGAGTACTTAACCGATAGAGATCACAGAGCTGGAGAGTGTCACTACATCACACCCCTAGTGCTGAGAGATTTGTATTTTGGAACAAACTCACACACTTCTATTAAGAGCAGCGATGTGTACGCTGAGACTGACTCCGGACAATATGAGACGATGTCCGGGAGAAAGCAAGAATAATAGTGTGAAACACGGCTTGTTTGGAGTGCAGCTAAAGGATCTGGAGTGTGTACACAGAGTGTGTTTGATTATACAGTGGAAAATGGATATATATCTGCTTCCATTTGTGTATCTTTTTACTGTGGAGTGCTTTTACTCTCGGGATTGTGTTAGCGCCTTTTCCTCACGCTGTTGGTGAGTCGCTATAGGAGTTTAGGCATTAAGATCAACGTGAATTATAGATTATAAACCCATCTGCTTCAGCAGTGCCGCTACAAATGAGTCGTATTGACGCAAGTAATCAATGAGTTACACGTTCAGCATCATCGAGAGGCAAGCTCACTAAGGTAAAAAACATACATGCACACACACAAAACACACACACAAACCTACAAAGCTTCCTTTCATCACAGCACGTGTGTATACAGATATGGCTGGAGGGAAAGGAACAACTGGAATTCACTTAGTGAATGATGAAGCCTGACTATGCAATAAATATGTGTATTAAATTGTACAGTGATTAAATTCGTCTGCTGACCTCACAGCCGCATCAAAGTAAATAAGTACATAATTATAACCTCATGTTTTGGTCAGAAACTGTGATCCGATTGGTTATAGTGCTATTATGAGCAGAAATTGTGATCTGATTGGTTGCAGTGTTATTAGGGACAGAAACTGGGATCTGATTGGTTGCAGAAGTATTGGGGACAGAAACTGGGATCTGATTGGTTGCAGTGTTATTAGGGACAGAAACTGGGATCTGATTGGTTGCAGAGGTATTAGGGACAGAAACTGCGATCTGATTGGTTGCAGAGGTATTAGGGACAGAAACTGGGATCTGATTGGTTGCAGTGTTATTAGGGACAGAAACTAAGATCTTATTGGTTGCAGAGGTATTAGGGACAGAAACTGGGATCTGATTGGTAGCAGAGGTATTAGGGACAGAAACTGGGATCTGATTGGTAGCAGAGGTATTATGGACACAAACTGGGATCTGATTGGTTGCAGTGTTATTAGGGACAGAAACTAAGATCTTATTGGTTGCAGTGTTATTAGGGACAGAAACTGGGATCTTATTGGTTGCAGAGGTATTAGGGACACAAAATGGGATCTGATTGGTTGCAGAGGTATTAGGGACAGAAACTGGGATCTGATTGGTTGCAGAGGTATTAGGGACAGAAACTGGCTACAGTAGCATTTTGGACACAGATCTTATTGGGTACAGTGCAATTTTGGGTGGATACCAGATCTGATTGGTGATCATTTTTGCAGAAACTTTAATTTGATCGAAGCTGTAGAATCTGTGGTCTGATTTGTTACATTCGAAGTAGAGGTGGGACCTTGCATTCTGCAGGGAGTCTAAAGATAAGGATTAGTTTCAAACCTAATATCTGAAATGACAGCCCAAGTTTATGGTGGCATCATGGGGTATATTTGTTGTGGAATAAAAATAAACACACGTTTCTAGTCAAACCGAGCTGTCAAAATGACCAGCATGCACATGTGTGATTCTGACATGTCTAATGCGTACACACATGTTTGTAAGTGAAGTGTCATTAGTAGAAGCCCCAGTGGAATGCTCATTTAAAGGTCTTCTTTGTACACTCTAATAACCTCCTGCTTATTTCAGCAGCATCTGGCTTCCTCTGTGTGTCTCAGGGCACACAATGGCTCCTGTGCTATTGCTTTTTTTTTTTTTCAATCCACCGAACAGTTGGACCCCTATTTTGGGCCGCAGCGGCATCAGCACAGGCCGTCATTAAGATGTTTTCCCAGCGACTCTTTTGTTCTCGATTCCACCATTCTGTCGAGCCAAAAAGCAAGAAGCTTGTGAAAAATACAGGGCACTCTTGGACCGAACAGCGATGATTACAGCACCACAGAACTCAATCAAATCGACCAAGAGAACAGAAAACCTACAATCCCAAACTTTAGGATGCTCACGCACAGACACACTCATGTGGATCCACTCAAAACATGGTTATCTTAGGCTATTCTGTCTGACCGAAGGCATGCTGGGATTTTCTCCCTCAACAGAAATGCACAAATTGACCGAAAAGGTGCAATGGTCACAGAAAGAGGGGCAAAACGGAAAAAAAAGAAATGAAGTGTTTGTCTGAAAAAGACAGACAAAGGAGAAGCCAGGAGAACAGATTGCCTCTGCATTCACATGGAGGAGATTTATTTACTTCACATACAGACAAATCATTTTACGTTTGTTTACCACTTGTTCTAAGCAGAAAATCCAAATTTTTGCTCTCTTGATTTCTACACTTAATCCTGCAACAGTGATTCCTTGATATTGAAATATTGCAAAGCTAAGAACTTTAGACATTTTCTATTTTTTTTATTATATGCCTTACTGAAAACTGCAGACATTCCTGAAATTAACCATACAATATACAGTACGGCACTTTTTGATAATCGTATAGAACGTTCTTGCGTGCTGGAGCATTACAAATCCCTTCACTAGAAACTAGAAACTTGTTCCATTACGACATGGATTGACAAGATTACTGAAGATCTCAAGTGTCCTACACAGAGTCCTGACTCTGAATCTTTAGGAAGAACTGGAACTGACTGCACTTCAGATCTCCTCACCATCCCAACATCAGTGTCTCATCTCACTAATGCTCCTGTGGCTAAATGACACAGATTTATGCTCCAACATCCAGTAGAAAACCTTCCAGAAGAGAAGAGTGGAGCATTTTTACAGTAAAGGGGTATAAATCTGCAATAGGATTTTCAACAAGAACATATGCATGCGATGGTCAGATGTCTAAAAATATTTGGCTATATAGAATATATTTCCATTTGCAAAGCCTCGATCAAATGTGATCACATCTGGTTGACATGATCCAATCATTTAAAGGTTTAATTCTGCATCATGGACATAGACATACTGTAACAGCCAATATCTGTTTACCAACTCAGCTGATTAGGCTTCAGTCTGTTTTGATACATCATGTCATGTATGTATCCATCAACTTGATTAATGCCTGACATTCACTGTGGCAGACAATCAGACTTAAACTACATCTAGAAATACAGTCATTTTATTGTGGCAAGTCTCCAGTCTCTTTACTATGAAGTGGCCATTTGGCGTTCCTTCTCTTCTACTGGTTGCATTGGTAATAAATGGTTATCATTGGGTGGAGCAACTAGCATTATCCCTGACAGCAAATCAGTTTTCCTGCTACTAAAATGTGTGTACAATTCAGCATTATATCATACGAGATGAAGAAGACTCTAGCGTCTTCGATCCCATTAGTAGCTGCTACACCGAGTCACACCGTATTTGCATAAAGTTCAACTTTTTTACTTGGTCACGTCACTGGCCACGCCCACATCTAGTCGCTAACACTTGCTGTTGCTTGTGTCGATGGATGTCACCAGGTCTCACTGAAGACCTGCTCTGTTTAAACAGAGTGTCGGAACTCAGAGAGCCCACCTCCAAGTGGACATATCGCAGGGTGAACCGCACTCTTAGACTGTCAGCCGAATATTAACTATTTAACTTTATCTATTTAACTTTACTGATAACACTATAATTGATACGAATAAAGCAATGAGAAGATTCTCCAGACCTGGATGAGAATGAGCAGTTAATCAGCCAACACTTCCATTGAGCTCAAGGAAAAATCTCTAAGTCAAAAGCAATCAGATGAAAAACCCAAAAGAGCATCCCCATGCAACCCAAAAAGTTCTTCTCCTCCCCAGAAAATCTCCTCAATATATACCCTGGCACCTCTAGGTGCCTTCTATACTTTCTCCACCCAAATCCCTTTGTCTAACCTCGGTGATCAGAGAACTCAGACTGATGGCTGTCCTCATGCTGAACCTTGCTGCCCTGAGCTGGGAACTCCTGCTTCTCCTCCATCTCCTCCTTCCCCAGCTTCAGCATCTCCTCCCTCTGAGTCTGAACCTGGATCTCCAGATTACACTCCTACTTCTCCTAGGCAATGGCGTAAGTTTGATTTTGACATTGGTGGGGACATAATTTATTTGACATTGGTGGGGACATAATTTATTTGACATTGGTGGGGACATAATTTATTTGACATTGGTGGGGACAACATTCCCTGTATTTTGTGCATAAAACTGTTGTTATAAGAATACTTTCTTACTCACATACCGGTAGCTGCATAATCACGTTGCATATTGCTTCATACAACGGAATCTAGCTGCAGCCTCCGACCTCAACACATTAGCGAGAAAGACAAAGCCAATCAAACAGCGACGTGGGTTAGAGAGGCAGGACTCAAAAAAGGCAAAGGCCAATCCTTTTAGAGAGGTGAGTTACAGAGGTGGGATTCATTGCTGGGGGTAAATCTGTTAAACGTTTGTGTTCCACAAGTTGCGCTATTTTTTACAGTTAAATGAAATAAGTAAAAAAGCACAAGACACAGACGGACCATGGTTATGTATAAATATATATATAGGCTTGGTCGAATTATTGCTAGGGACAATTGAGTGTTTCCTGGATATTGGTAGGGACATGTCCCTACCGTCCCCACCCAAATCGACGCCCTTGCTCCTAGGCCTGATAGCACTGAGCCTAGCTTCTTTTACTAAGTTTATGATTTCAATAAACCTCCTTTTTTGTTAACACTTTGACTCAAGTGTGGTTTATGTATATGTATTTGTTAATCATATATTACCTTAAAACTATTACAACATCTGGCCTATTCCCATATGTCTTATGACAACAGTTGTAATATTTTATAAGGCATACTACTTTACTTTGGCACATTCTTGTTTTCAAGATTTTTCACAAGAGCTTGTTCAACTGTCCCTGGCTCAGCATGGTCATTGTAGCAAGTATAAAAAGCAAATAACATTTCTGAAACATATTGTTGGTTTGGTCTTAAAGTGCATTGTAAGCAGGAAAAAAAAACATTTGTGAAAAAACGTTTTGAGAATTTAGTCACACTAACCGTTAGCTTTTCCCAAACTGCCACAACAAACAGATTTGTCACAATAAAATGCAGGAGATCATTTCACAGTTCAACAGTTTAAGAGTCCCATTGTCCATAACTTCATTACTCAATCGCATTAACTTAAAGAACCTCAACTTTTTCCTATCGCGAAGCCCCGCCCACTTCACTATGTCAACTGCATTGGCTCTGCCCCGCCTTTTTACTGCTGTAAATTCAAGCCACATCACGTTGCTGCAAGTATGAGCACTGAGTCAGAGGAGAAAAAGAAAGAAAGAGACTGAATTATGAAAAAAATGGATGAGGCGAGAAAAAAGAGAGTGAAAGTATGAGAGGAAATGGACTGAAAGAGATTGAGGGAGATTAAATGGCATGGGAAGTGACTGAGACTGAGACTGAGCCAGAGGAAAAAAAAATATTATATTTGACAGATTGAAAGGAAGTGGTTGAGCGAGAGGAAGAGGAGGAGAGAGAGACAGAGAGAGAGAGGGAGAGAAAGAGGAAGAGGAGGAGGAGAGAGAGAGACAGAGAGAGAGGGAGAGAAAGAGGAAGAGGAGGAGGAGAGAGAGGGAGAGGAAGAGGAGGAGAGAGAGACTTTATAGAGAGAGAGATTATAGAAGGGAGTTTGGAGTAGGGCGGAAAGAAGTGATAATGATGAAGAGAGAGTTTAAAAAGAAAATAAGGCGGGGAGAGGGAGTTTATAATGAAAAGAAAAGAGAAATATAGAGAAAGAGAGGAGAGTGAGCAATAGCATAGTTATGAAAGAGAACTGTTAATGATAGCACGCGAGAGAGAGAGAGAGAGAGTGTGTGTGTGTGTGTGTCTGTGTGTGTGTGTGTATGTGTGTGTGTGAAAGAGATGGAGGGGATTTTAAAAGATAATAAAAGAATTTACAGATATAAACATTTCAATGGTTTCTATTTAAGGAACTAAACTGAAGAGCTGTCTAAATCCTCCATGTTCCAAAATTAAACAGACACCAATATTTTAGTAACAGAGCTTTCCTCAGAAAGTGCAGCATACATACAGTACAAAAACTAGCACATTATAAATAATAAGCTCAGTTCAAATCAGTCAGTGACACTGGAATAATGTGATAAAATAAAGATTTACTGATGTCACCCTGTGGCTTCTTCTGACATTAATGTTCTTTTAATTATATTATATATATAATCTTATACATAAGAATGATAAATATCCTATACATTTCACAAAAATCTGTTTTCAACCACTATGTAAATCACAATTCCCCCCTAGCCCTGTAAGCCCCGCCCCTTCATCCTAGACACCGTCCCATATTACATCCCGGAATTTAATTGGATGTTCTAATTGATGATGCGATAACACTTACATTTACATTTACATTTACAGCATTTGGCAGACGCCTTTATCCAGAGCGACGTACATAAGTGCTTACATCTCTATCATTGGATACGTTAATGCCGGCTCACTAAGTTACATACTTAAGACACCATGAGTTTAAAACATTGTTCAAGTTACAAAAGTGTCTTTTTTTTCTTTTTTTTTTTTTAATAAATGCAAAAGATAGGGAAAGAAGTGCTAGTTGAAGTGTTTCCTGACTAAGTGTTACATGTCTAACAGTATCTCATATTTTCTGCTGAAATCTTCACCTTCCTGTTTCTTAATTAAGCAATAAAAAAGGTGTTATAGGGAAGTAATCAAGTATTAAATATTGTGTGAAAGAGTGATTACAATTTGTTATTTTTTTAAAGAATGACTACATTTTTATCCATTTATAGTTATGTGTAAAGTTGTGGAATGTTTTGCAAGTTTCATGGATGCAGATTTAACCATTCTGGTGATTTAAACATCAGCTAATTTTATTCAATTATGTACAGTATCAATCAGGTCATAGTCCCATATTCATGGCTCATTTGTCCTGTCTTTCAGCTGCCATTTTTTTGTCCTTCTTTCCTGCGGCTCTTCTTGTTTCTCCTCTGTCCATGTTCCTCCTCCTCTTCCATCTCTCATTCTCCCCTTTCTCATCAGTTTCTTTTTCCTTTGCTCATTTCTCTCATCTGCTCCTCTTCCTCATCCTTTCTACGCTTTCTCTCATAGTCCTTCTCTCTCTCTCTCTCTCTCTCTCTCTCTCTCTCTCTCTCTCTCTCTCTCTCTCTCGCTCTATGCGCTTCAAAGTTCTGTCAGTACCAGCAGTATCTCAGTGTGATCTCTGACACACACAGAGTCATGCTGGGAGAGAAATCACCTACAGAGGCTCCGAGTTTAGAAACACAGAGCTGGACACATTTCTGTGTTCACACCCGACTGGGTGAATCCCCCCATCAAAAAGAAACAGGAAAAAGAGAATGACAGAGAAAAAAAAACGAGCTGGAGACGGAGAGAAACACTCTGGGAGAGTAAACTGTCTCTGTAAGGAAAGTAGAGTCCAGAGACAGCAGGAAGCTGGATGGGAGACAAAAAAAAAAATTATGACAGAAGAACAAGGAGAAGGAGAAAGCTAGAAAGGACAGAAGACAGAGAGGAGAAATGAAAAAAGGTATCAAAGAAAAAAATAGGACATTAGAGACAAAGAATAAAATGGATAATAGAAAAGACAGATCTGAAAGTGTCTCTCGCGGTCGGCCGCATTGACGGAAGCAGCAGCAGCAGAACGAATAATTCTTTTTCATGTGTAGCTCAAATGACGTAACGTTTCTTTGAGCTCAGCACAACAGTTCCAATCCGAAGTGCTGTTTCTAGGCCCAAAACGTAATTTAATCACAAACTCCCTGTCCATTTTATTAGGAACCCCTATACAACTGCTCATTCATGTAATTATCCAATCATCCAATCACGTAGCAGCAGTACAATGTATACACTCGTGTAGATACAGATAACGAGCTTCAGGTAACGTTCACATCAAATATTAATGGAGAATGTGGAAAGAATTGAAAGAAAGAAAGTGATTTTGGTTGTTGGTGCCAGATGAGCTGATTCCCTGGTGCCAGATGAGCTTGTTTGAGTATCTCGGTCTGTTCAAGAAAACGGAGATGGAGTGAGCGATAGATCTGTGGGTGAAACTGGGCACCTTGTTGATGAGAGAACTCAAAGGAGAATGGGCAAAGTGGCTAATAGGAAGGCTGTGGTAGCTCCAATAACAACTCTTTATAAGCGCTTAAGTGGCACAGAAGTGGCACAGAAGTGGCGCATGCGTACGGCTTACACACGTACGGAGACAAGGAACCATGAGGTCACCGGGTCATGGAGTTAAAATAAGACATTAAAGTTTAAGGATTTAGTTCGAATCTCTTTAAAGAGATTTAGCACACAAAGGGTTTGATATTTGTTCTTTTTTTGTTGTGATTTTCTGTCTTTTTCTAAGTCCTTAGTTAAAGGAGCCACAAGCTTTTACGATGTGGAGGTCTGGTATTGTGGAGTCACAAACATCAGTGGAGGAAACAATTACCTTTAATTTAACTAGGCTTTTACATTGAAGCTTGAGGTTGTTGAATTATTATAGCAGAAGGCAATGGCGTAAGTTTGATTTTGTCATTGGTGGGGACATAATTTATTTGACATTGGTGGGGACATAATTTATTTACATTGGTGGGGACATAATTTATTTGACATTGGTGGGGACATAATTTATTTACATTGGTGGGGACATAATTTATTTGACATTGGTGGGGACATAATTTATTTGTCATTGGTCGGGACATAATTGATTTGACATTGGTGGGGACATAATTTATTTGTCATTGGTCGGGACATAATTTATTTGACATTGGTGGGGACATAATTTATTTGACATTGGTGGGGACATAATTTATTTGACATTGGTGGGGACATAGTTTATTTGTCATTGGTCGGGACATAATTTATTTGACATTGGTGGGGACATAATTTATTTGAAATTGGTGGGGACATAATTTATTTGTCATTGGTGGGGACATAATTTATTTGACATTGGTGGGGACATAATTGACATTGGTCGGGACATAATTTATTTGACATTGGTGGGGACATAATTTATTTGACATTGGTGGGGACATAATTTATTTGTCATTGGTGGGGACATAATTTATTTGACATTGGTGGGGACATAATTTATTTGAAATTGGTGGGGACATAATTTATTTGTCATTGGTGGGGACATAATTTATTTGAAATTGGTGGGGACATAATTTATTTGTCATTGGTGGGGACATAATTTATTTGACATTGGTGGGGACATAATTGATCTGACATTGGTGGGGACATAATTTATTTGACATTGGTGGGGACAACATTCCCTGTATTTTGTGCATAAAACTGTTGTTATAAGAATACTTTCTTACTCACATACCGGTAGCTGCATAATCACGTTGCATATTGCTTCATACAACGGAATCTAGCTGCAGCCTCCGACCTCAACACATTAGCGAGAAAGACAAAGCCAATCAAACAGCGACGTGGGTTAGAGAGGCAGGACTCAAAAAAGGCAAAGGCCAATCCTTTTAGAGAGGTGAGTTACAGAGGCGGGATTCATTGCAGGGGGTAAATCTGTTAACCGTTTGTGTTCCACAAGTTGCGCTATTTTTTACAGAACGCTGTTGTAAAATATTTTTCAACTTATTTAATGATTCCTGGATAAATGTTAAATGAAATAAGTAAAAAAAGCACAAGACACAGACGGACATCAGTGGTTATGTATATACTGTATATATATATATATATATATATATATATATATATATATATATATATATATATATATACCTGTAGGCTTGGTCAAATTATTGCTAGGGACAATTGAGTGTTCCCTGGATATTGGTAGGGACATGTCCCTACCCAAATCGACGCCCTTGGCAGAAGGACATCAGGCTTCAATCCTGATAGCCAAAGTACAGGAAACAGAAACTCTCAGGCTGAAATACAGGCCATGCTGCTGTACACACACACACACACACACACACACACACACACACACACACACACACACACACACACACACACACACAGGAATTAGTCTTGCTAGGCAGAACCAACCAGATTTCCTACAGAAGTTTTACACCAGAGGACATTGTGAACAGAAAGACTTTTAATTTAGTGAGAAAGGCTTCACCCTCAACGGCTTGGTAGAGATGACACGCAGCTAGCAGAGCTGTGTATTACTTTACAATCTGTCAATACTTTTTCACAATGTAACACGGTTTAGGGTAATTTAGCCTCTGTGCTAGCATTATGGTTTCACCTCTGACACCAATTAGCCATAATGCTAACAGTGGGAACACACACACAGCTCTGGGTGCTAGAAGTATGTTAGCATGCTGTAGATTTTGAAGAATATATATATATATAATATATCAGTATATATTTTAAAAACATATTGACTTATTGCTAGAGTTCCATTTCTTCACTACTGTAAATTGCACTTTGCTAATCATCGTTTCTTTGCATTAACAAGAGGATCAAGGTGTTTATCCAAGGGACTAGGGGCTTCAAGACAACACTATTTAATGTAGGTTTATCAGACTGCAGCAGCCTGGTAGAGATTCGTTCTATCAGAGTGAACTTTTTTTTTTGCCCGTACACTTTCCTATATGTGTGTGGGCGAGCACTGAGGGCAATTATGTAATTACTGAGAGACACAGCGCAGCCTGCGTGCCCGCGCGCCACTATGCAAATCCTTATTTTCAGCCATTCATGCTAATTAGGGGATTATATCGCACCCGGAATCCGAGAGACTTTTAAATGTAAAAAGTGTTTTAGGACACAGCCAGGTCCGCGTTTTAGATATTTGTCTGCAGAGAGACGACCGTGCTTCGCACAAAGTTTTAATTAAACCAGTACGCAGGTTTGGGACAGAAGTCATCAACGCCAAACACACAGAAGCACACGGACATCCCGACTACAGATTCATTTAGCTTCAACACCTCAATCCATCACACAGGAGAAGTGAGCTGAATAACCGAGTTGATTCGAAACCATGCTGTGACTCACGGCTTGTCTGTTTGGTCTTTATTTATTTAGTTATTTATGTATTTATTTATTTCTTTATTTTTTATACAGAACGTGTGTTATGCGTGACTAATTGCTTATTCCAAATATAGTTCATTAGGAACAGTGTTGATTAGCAGCTTTTTTATTTTTCTGAAATTTGAATGATTTATAATAATAAATAAGCCATATGTAAAAAAAAATAAATATAAATAAATAAATAAATAAATAAATAAATAAATAAATAAAAGCTGGTACAAAAACAATCATACGAGAGTCAAGAGTCAATGTTTCTCCAGGACCATGGTGCTACATAGAACAAAGACAGAGCTAAGGATAAGTAAGTTAGTCCTAGCCACATACAGTAAAGTGCAACTGTGCAACCTGGTACAAACAGTGTGAGACAAAAGACAAAAAGACAATACGCAGCCCTGAGGGGCTCCAGTACTCAGTGTGGTGGTGCTGGAGATCCGGTAAGGTCTCCCAGTTAGGAAGTCCTATTTGCAGACGGAGTGTTCATTCCCAGCAAGCTCAGCTTCTCAATTAGGTGCTAAGGGATGATTGGGTTGAATGCTGAACCTAAAGTCAATGTATAGCATTCGTACGTAAGTGTCTTTATTGTCCAGGTGGGTGAGAGCTAAGTGAACTGCCGTGGCAATGGCATTGTCAGATAAGTGGTTTGGACGATATGCAAACTGTAGGGGGTCCAGTGAGTGTGGTAACTGGGTCTTGATGTGCCTCATGACGAGCTTCTCGAAGCACTTCGTTACAATGGGGCAGGACACTCTAGACTTCTTTGTAACGGGGACGATAGTGGTTGTCTTGATGCATGTAGGAACAACAGCACTGCTCAGGGATAAGTTATAGATGTCAGTGAAGATGTTCACTAGCTGTTCTGCACATTCCCTGAGCACCCTGCCAGGAATGTTGTCTGGTCCAGCAGCCTTCCGTGGGTTAATTCTGCATAGAGTTCTCCTAACGTCAGCCGGAGATAGTACCTGATTGTTGGGGGGGAGGGATGATCTTCCTTGCCGCTACGTTGTTCTGCACCTCAAACCGAGCATAGGAGTAGTTCAGTGCATCTGGGAGGAAGGCATCACTATCATAGGCCGGTGAAGCTTTTTTTTTTGTAGATCGTGATCCCCTGTATGCCCTTCCACATGAGCTGGGGTGTCTCCGCTGTCCTGAAAACACGTATACAGTGGTGTGAAAAAGTGTTTGCCACTTCCTAATTTTTTATTTTTGCACATCCGTCACAAATGTTTCCGATCATCAAACAAATTTAAATATTAGTCAAAATGAACACAAGTAAACACAACATGCAGTTCTTAAATGAAGGTTTTTATTATTGAGGAAAAACAAAATCCAAACCTGATGAGATGGCCCTGTGTGAAAAAGTGTTTGCCCCCTAAACCTAATAACTGGTTGGGCCACCCTTAGCAGCAAGAACTGCAATCAACATTAGTGATAACTTGAAATGAGTTTGTTACAGCGCTGTGGAGGAATTTTGGTCCACTCATCTTTGCAGAATTGTTATACTGTAATTGAGCCACATTGGAGGGTCTTTGAGCATGAACCACTTTTTTAAGGTCATGCCACAGCATCCCGATAGGATTCAGGTCAGGACTTTGATTAGGCCACTCCAAAGTCTTCATTTTGTTTTTCTGCAGCCATTCAGAGGTGGACTTGCTGGTGTGTTTTGGATCATTGTCCTGCTGCAGAACCCAAATTCACTTCAGCTTGAGGTCACAGACAGATGGCTGAACCTAAAGTCAGACAGATGGCTGCACATTGTCTTTCAGGATGTTTTGGTAGACAGCAGAATTCATGGTTACATTAATCACAGCAAGTCTTCCAGGTCCTGAAACAGCAAAACAGCCCCAAACCATCACACTATCACAACAATATTTTGCTTTTTCTGAAACGGAGTGTTACTTTGATGCCAGATGTAATGGGACACACACCTTCCAAAAAGTTCAACGTTTGTCTCGTCAGGCCACAGAGTATTTTCCCAAAAGTCTTGGGATCATCAAGATGTTTTCTGGCAAAACCGAGACAAGCCTTTATGTTCTTTTTGCTCAGCAGCCTTTTTCGTCTTGGAACTCTGCCATGCAGGCCATTTTTGCCCAGAGTCATAAACACTGAACTTAACTGAGACAAGTGAGGGCTGCAGTTCTTTGGATGTTGTTGTGGGGTCTTTTGTGACATCTTGGATAAGTCTTCGCTGTGGTCTTTTGGTCGGCCGGTTCACCACTGTTTCTACAGTATGTTTTCGCCACTTGTGGATAATGGCTCTCACTGTGATTCACTGGAGTCCCAAAGCTTTAGAAATGGCTTTATAATCTCTTCCAGACTGATAGATCTCAATTACTTTCTTTCTCATTTTTTCCTGAATTTCTTTGGATCTCGGGCATGATGTGTAGCTTTTGTAGGTTTTGTAAAGTGTGAAAAATGTGCAAACGTGCACCTTTTACACCACTGTACACATATACAACTGAAAACACCGAACACACAGTCATGCACAATCATTCAGAGCCATACATGGTCATACACAGTCATACACAGCCATACACAATCATTCACAATCATACACAACCATACACAAGTCATATACAGTCATACACAATCATACAAAGTCATACACAGTCATACACAATCATACACAGTCATACACAGTCATACACAATCATACACAATCATACACAGTCATACACAATCATACACAAGTCATATACAGTCATACACAATCATACACAGTCATACACAGTCATACACAATCATACACAAACATACACAGTCATACACAATCATACACAGTCATACACAGTCATACACAATCATACACAAACATACACAGTCATACACAATCATACACAGTCATACACAATCATACACAAGTCATATACAGTCATACACAATCATACACAGTCATACACAATCATACACAGTCATACACAATCATACACAAGTCATATACAGACATACACAGTCATATACAGTCATACACAGTCATACACAATCATACACAATCATACACAATCATACACAATCACTCACAGTCATACACAATCATACACAGTCATACACAATCATACACAATCATACACAATCATACACAGTCATACACAATCATACACAATCACTCACAGTCATACACAGTCATACACAATCATACACAATCATACACAATCATACACAGTCATACACAGTCATACACAATCATACACAATCATACACAGTCATACACAATCATACACAGTCATACACAATCATACACAAGTCATATACAGTCATACACAATCATACACAGTCATACACAATCATACACAGTCATACACAATCGTACACAAGTCATATACAGTCATACACAATCATACACAATCATACACAGTCATACACAATCATACACAATCATACACAGTCATACACAAGTCATATACAGTCATACACAATCATACACAATTATATACAGTCATACACAATCATACACAGTCATACACAATCATTCACAGTCATACACAGTCATACACAATCATACAAAGTCAAACACAATCATACACAGTCATACACAATCATACACAATCATACACAATCATTCACAGTCATACACAATCATACACAATTATATATAGTCATACACAATCATACACAATTATATACAGTAATACACAGTCATACACAATCATACACAGTCATACACAAGTCATACACAGTCATACACAGTCATACACAATCATACACAGTCATACACAATCATACACAATTATATATAGTCATACACAATCATACACAATTATATACAGTAATACACAGTCATACACAATCATACACAGTCATACACAATCGTACACAGTCATACACAATTATATACAGTCATACACAATCATACACAGTCATACACAATCATACACAATCATACACAGTCATACACAATCATTCACAGTCATACACAATCATACACAATCATACACAATCATACACAATCATACACAGTCATACACAATCATACACAGTCATACACAATCACACACAGTCATACACAATCATACACAATCATACACAGTCATACACAAGTCATATACAGTCATACACAATCATACACAATTATATACAGTCATACACAATCATACACAGTCATACACAAGTCATACACAGTCATACACAATCATACACAATCATACACAGTCAAACACAATCATACGCAGTCATACACAATCATACACAATCATACACAATCATTCACAGTCATACACAATCATACACAGTCATACACAAGTCATACACAATCATACACAGTCATACACAAGTCATACACAGTCATACACAGTCATACACAATCATACACAGTCATACACAATCATACACAATTATATATAGTCATACACAATCATACACAATTATATACAGTAATACACAGTCATACACAATAATACACAGTCATACACAATCACTCACAGTCATACACAATCATACACAGTCATACACAATTATATACAGTCATACACAATCATACACAGTCATACACAATCATACACAGTCATACACAATAATACACAGTCATACACAATCACTCACAGTCATACACAAGTCATACACAGTCATACACAGTCATACACAATCATACACAATCATACACAGTCATACACAATCATACACAGTCATACACAATCATACACAGTCATACACAATCATACACAGTCATACACAATCATTCACAGTCATACACAGTCATACACAAGTCATACACAGTCATACACAGTCATACACAATCATACACAATCATACACAGTCAAACACAATCATACACAGTCATACACAATCATACACAATCATACACAATCATTCACAGTCATACACAATCATTCACAGTCATACACAATCATACACAATCATACACAATCATCTATCTATCTATCTAGTATGCTCCAATTTTCTTTATTGTTTAAACGTTTATCTATATATCTTTGTTAACTATATGTGTGGCAAAGTTATTGGCACCCTTTTAGTTAATACTGTGCTAATTCCCTCCTTTACCAAGATAACAGCTTTGTGTCTTCTACTATAAGGCCTGATGAGTATGGAGAATCTTAGACCATTCATCTACAGTATAAAAAATCTCTCCAGATACTTCACATTTCAAGGTTCACGTTAGTTTATGTTTGTGTGTGTGTGTGTGTGTGTGTGTGTGTGTGTGTGTGTATTCACTGATCAGCCATAACATTCCAACCACTGACAGGTAATCAATCATTGCTAATCTTGTTGCATGGCATCTGTCAAGTAGTGGGCATTGTTCTTCTGGGAAACCTTGGAAAAATCCATGTGGATGTTAATTTAACATGTACCATCTAGCTAAACACTGCTGCAGACCAAGAACACCTCTTCATGGGAGCCCTGAGAGAACATTTAAACAAGCAGACCTCCTCATCTTCATTCATGTTCATCAGAAAAGGGAAAACAGTGTGTACTTCAGTTTTGGCTGAAATGATCTTTTAAAACAGCTCAAAGAAGGCAGTAATGGATCTGCGCTAGTCTGAGAAGACCAGACGTTTCCTGTGACAGTCTGTGCCCCTGAGGTGTGAGTCTGTTGAGGATGAACTGAGATTTTATGTAGTAAAACTGGCACTGCGAAGGGACAAAAGATTTGCTGGCGTAAATGGCTCGGACCTCTAACATGAATCTCAGTGTCAGTTTTAAAATTTATATTTTGCTACTTTCTCAGTTTCATAAAGCTGCTTTTTCACGGTTTTTTGTTTTTCATGGAAATTTCTGATCACATTCCAGCTCAATATGGTGTGTGGGTTAGAAACAAATTTCTGTCATAAGCCTGTAGATGAAAATGTTATTAGCCTGATGCAAACTATATATTCAATCAGACCTCCCCAAACTTTACATGCGTATCCTTGAGAAATGATAAGCAATTCGAAACCCTTGCTATATAAAAGTGTCTTCTGTGCCTCCGGCCACCGTGTTTTGGAGTTGTGTAATTGATTTTCTTTGGTGGAAAGCAATTTCAAAAACACACCAACCTGTTCAATCTCGCGTCGCTTTCTTGTCATCCAATTACTGCTGACTGGTTTGCTTTCTGTCTGGAGGAGGTAGAGGGGACAGAAAAAGCACTAAAACCCACTCGGATGGTGATAATAACAGAATTGACTCATATATAAGCAGCGCCATTAAATTGTCTGAGTCTCTCTCTCTTTCTTTCTCTTTCTCTCTCTCTCTCTCGCTCTTTTTGCTGTTGTGGCAAAAAAAAAAAAAAAAAAATCTACCTCTCATTTGATAATTTCCACTCAGCCCGGCGCATTAAGCCTTTTTCACCCATGCAGATTCGACTCTTTTGCATAAAACCTAAACACTGTGCATATACCATTCGGTAATTACTCATTCGAAAGGTTTCAGAAACTCCAAATGTTTTATTCAATCAGGCCACAATAATGGCTCTGCACTAATGGACTCTCTTTTTTTTTTATTTTAAAGAACACTTTACTGACAATGACAGCATTTTTCTCTGAGTGGATGAGTGCCAAGTTATAGCGCAATGTAAATACAGTTTTGAAACTCTACCACATGAAGTGCATTAATGACCACTCGAGCAAACCACATGAGCTAACGTATAATTGGTGCAAAGGACAAAGGCTAAAACTTTTAACATGGATTTGAGCTTTGAATTTCTCAGTTTTACTTTAAGCCAGATCTGAAGCTAACATCTGTGAGCTCCACAAGCTTTAGATAGTCCAGACCTTTGCCTCGTTTCTTACCAACACTGAATCCCAACACATTGTTACACTTGTACTACAAAATCAGCACTGGCTCCAAATAAAGCAGCATATTGACTTCAAAAGCCCCGAGTAATCCTGCTTCTTCTTGACCTCCATATTCCCTACTAAATCCATGTTATTAGATCTTCCACTCCTTCTTTCCTCACTGTCCCTTCATCTACTCTCGTTAATTGAAAAGCCTCAGTTACAGTACCTTTTTTTTAAGATGTTTCACTTAACTGTGTAATGCAACATGGATATCTGTGTATTGCATTGATCTGAACCTTTGGGGATTTTGCACATTTTTTTCAGGCCAGATCACACTACCCTAAGATTTATTATTGTCTTATAACAGCACACTAGAAACACTGACTGACAGAAACACTTACTGAATGAATGACTGACTGACTGACAGAAACCCTGACTGGCTGATAGACTGATAAATACACTGGATGCCTGAATGAATGACTAAATGATTGAATGACTGGCTGACAGAAACACTGACTGACTGTCTGACAAAAACACTGACTGTCTGACTGACTGACTGATTGACTGGCAGAAACACTGACTGACTGACTGATTGATTGGCAGAAACACTGACTGACTGACTGATTGACTGGCAGAAACACTGACTGACTGACTGATTGACTGACTGATAGACTGAGAGAAGTATTGAATGACTGAAAGAATGACTGACTGAAAGTCTGACTGACTGACTGACCCACTGACTGATGGACTGACTGACTGACTGACTGACTGACTGGCAGAAACACTGACTGACTGACTGATTGAAACCCTATCTGATGGACTGGCAGAAATACTGACTGACTGACTGTCTGATTGTCTGACAAAAACTTTGATGGTCCGACTGGCTAAAATACTGACTGGGCGACTGTCTGACAGAAACACTGACTGACTGACTGACTGACTGACTGACTGGCAGAAACACTGACTGACTGACTGATTGAAACCCTATCTGATGGACTGGCAGAAATACTGACTGACTGACTGTCTGATTGTCTGACAAAAACTTTGATGGTCTGACTGGCTAAAATACTGACTGGGCGACTGTCTGACAGAAACACTGACTGACTGACTGATTGACTGACTGATAGACTGAGAGAAGTATTGAATGACTGAAAGAATGACTGACAAAGTCTGACTGACTGACTGACTGATTGACTGACTGATAGACTGAGAGAAGTATTGAATGACTGAAAGAATGACTGACTGATAGACTGAGAGAAGTATTGAATGACTGAAAGTCTGACTGACTGACTGACCCACTGACTGATGGACTGACTGACTGACTGACTGACTGACTGGCAGAAACACTGACTGACTGACTGATTGAAACCCTATCTGATGGACTGGCAGAAATACTGACTGACTGACTGTCTGATTGTCTGACAAAAACTTTGATGGTCCGACTGGCTAAAATACTGACTGGGCGACTGTCTGACAGAAACACTGACTGACTGACTGACTGGCAGAAACACTGACTGACTGACTGATTGACTGACTGATAGACTGAGAGAAGTATTGAATGACTGAAAGAATGACTGACAAAGTCTGACTGACTGACTGACTGACTCACCCACTGACTGATGGACTGACTGACTGACTGACTGGCAGAAACACTGACATACTTACTGATTGAAACCCTATCTGATGGACTGGCAGAAATACTGACTGACTGACTGTCTGACAGAAACATTGATGGTCCGACTGGCTAAAATACTGACTAGGCGACTTTCTGACAGAAACACTGACTGACTGACTGACTGACTGATTAAGAGACATGTGACTGACTGACATGAAGTCGCAGCATTAAATCTAACTAGAAATGGATCAAATGTATAGGGTCTTTAATTTTTTTTGGAGTAATTTTAAACAGACTGCATCACACCACCCTGCTGTATAAACTCGTAACATCAAAAAACACACATCATTTCTTTAGACACGGTTACAAAAACAATATTTTTGAATGATTTTTTTTCTTACAAGCTACCATCCGAAACTCCAATCTTTCTGACAACCTCTTCTTTAAACTGTTCACAGAAATGTGCCGAAGCCTCCACAACCTCTCGTTCCTCCGTGTCACTTCTAGCCACTCAGCACCAAGATGACATTTTGCGTTTCGGAAAAGTGATTTTTTTTAAAATGATCAATCTGTCAAACAAAATCAAAAAGCATGAGAGCGCTGCAGCAAATTTCTCACCTCCCAGTTGACTTCCAGGCCGGTCAGAGTGAATCAAATATTAGATTTTTTTTTTTTTGCCTGAACCTTACACACTGCAGTGGCATGTGCTGGAAAAATCAAATTTAAACAGATTTCGAACAACAGCCAGTAGAGACCGAGACATAGCGAGAAAATACAGGAAGTAGACAAAGATTAAATGAAACGTCAGTCTTGCATATGCATGCGTCTCTGAGGGATGAATTGAATAGATTGTGGTTAAATTATAGAAATAAGTGCAAACATATAGCCTGAGGGACTGTAGAAAATCTGGGCAGAATTGGCAATGGGGTGGTGTAATGCTTGAGTTTATGTCACTAATGGAACTATATTTTCTGCTGTGTTTGTTAAGGAACAATTTATACAGCAAGATAGAGAGAGAGAAACATTTTTTTAGATTGGGAAGAAGAAGAAGAAGAAGAAGAAGAAGAAGAAGAAGAAGAAGAAGAAGAAGAAGAAGGAGGAGGAGGAGGAACAATTCAGTTCTACTTTATTTTTTTCATACTCAGGTGAACAGCATAAAGAAGAAGTTTAGCTAACCTGAGGTACAAATATAAATTAAGTGTCAGGGCAAATATCAGGGCAAGACTGAGGACATTAGAGGGATTAAATGTTATTAGAGTGAGCAGTAGTGGCTCAAGAGGTTAAGACTTTGGGTTGTTGATCCGAGGATCGACTGCCACTGATGGGCCCTTGAGTAAGTCCCCTAGCCCTCACTGCTCCAGAGACACTGTATCATACCTGACCCCAACTTCCAAAGTTGGTATATGCAAAGAAATAATTTCACCGTGCTGTAATGTAGAGTGTGCTGTAAAGGCTACTTCTTCTTGTAAATGAAAAAGTAATGAAGCTCATTCCAGGGGGTCACGGTGGCTTAGTGGTTAGCACGTTCGCCTCACACCTCCAGGGTTGGGGGTTTCGATTCCCGCCTCCGCCTTGTGTGTGTGGAGTTTGCATGTTCTCCCCGTGCCTCGGGGGTTTCCTCCGGGTACTCCGGTTTCCTCCCCCGGTCCAAAGACATGCATGGTAGATTGATTGGCATCTCTGGAAAATTGTCCGTAGTGTGTGATTGTGTGAGTGAATGAGAGGGTGTGTGTGCCCTGCGATGGGTTGGCACTCCGTCCAGGGTGCATCCTACCTTGATGCCCGATGACGCCTGAGATAGGCACAGGCTCCCGGTGACCCGAGGTAGTTCGGATAAGCGGTAGAAAATGAGTGAGTGAGTGAGTGAAGCTCATTCCATCGTGTGAGGCCTTGAAGTTGTAAATATGGATATAGTTTGGAAATTTGTAGCTTACTGGTTGTCAGATGTTGTAGTAGACGACTAAAGAATAAACTGTAATATGTATATATGTAGTAGTATGTACTGTAAGTACAGTGAAGAAAGATAAGTTTCTAGAATAAAAAAAAAGACAGCTGTTTGGCGAGAGCTCAGACGTCAGCCTCGGAAGCGCATCCAAAAGTTGAAATAATTTTTAAAAGCGATGTTTTAAAAGACATCTCGATACGACATGGTGTTGATAGTGTAACGTGCGGAATGTTGAAGCGTGTGTGTATCCATAAATCATTGTTACAGAACATCTGAGGGCTCAGATAACAGACTCGCAGCATCAACAATGGCAGAACCATACTCAATCAAATAAAGAGACAGAGATAAAAAAACCACAAAACAGTAAGTCCAGCTAGAAACAGCCAGTCAGTGTTTCAGTCAGTCAGTCTGTAAGTGTTTCAGTCAGTCAGTCTGTCAGTGTTTCTGCCAGTCAGTCAGTCAGTGTTTCTGCCAGTCAGTCAGTCAGTGTTTCTGCCAGTCAGTGAGTCAGTGAGTCATTCAGTCTGTTAGTGTTTCTGCCAGTCAGTCCGTCAGTCTGTTTGTCATTGAGTCAGTCAGTCTGTCAGTGTTTCTGCCAGTCAGTCTGTCAATGTTTCTGCCAGTCAGTCAGTCAGTGAGTCATTCAGTCTGTTAGTGTTTCTGCCAGTCAGTCCGTCAGTCTGTTTGTCATTGAGTCAGACAGTCTGTCAGTGTTTCTGCCAGTCAGTCAGTCAGTGTTTCTGCCAGTCAGTGAGTCAGTTAGTCATTCAGTCTGTCAGTGTTTCTGCCAGTCAGTCCATCAGTCTCTCAGTGAGTCAATCAGTCTGTCAGTGTTTCTGCCAGTCAGTCAGTCAGTGTTTCTGCCAGTCAGTGAGTCAGTTAGTCATTCAGTCTGTCAGTGTTTCTGCCAGTCAGTCCATCAGTCTGTCAGTTAGTCATTCAGTCTGTCAGTGTTTCTGCCAGTCAGTCCATCAGTCTGTCAGTGAGTCAATCAGTCTGTCAGTGTTTCTGCCAGTCAGTCCGTCAGTCTGTTTGTCATTGAGTCAGTCAGTCTGTCAGTGTTTCTGCCAGTCAGTCTGTCAGTGTTTCTGCCAGTCAGTCAGTCAGTGAGTCATTCAGTCTGTTAGTGTTTCTGCCAGTCAGTCCGTCAGTCTGTTTGTCATTGAGTCAGACAGTCTGTCAGTGTTTCTGCCAGTCAGTCAGTCAGTGTTTCTGCCAGTCAGTGAGTCAGTTAGTTATTCAGTCTGTCAGTGTTTCTGCCAGTCAGTCCATCAGTCTGTCAGTTAGTCATTCAGTCTGTCAGTGTTTCTGCCAGTCAGTCCATCAGTCTGTCAGTGAGTCAATCAGTCTGTCAGTGTTTCTGCCAGTCAGTCTGTCAGTGAGTCAGTCAGTCTGTCTGTAAGTAAGACAGTCATTCAGTCAGTCAGTCAATACCTCTTTCAGATAATCAGTTAGTCATTTAGTTATTCACTTAGGAGCAAGTTCACAAAAAGAGTAGACACTTTTATTGTATTGTAGAAGTACACGAATCAAGACGCAGCTTAGGACACAAGTAAGAAATATAATCTGTACCTGGTTTCACAGACTTTCACAGCACAGAGACATGAATCAAAGCAAACTGACAGCTACTGTAGTTGTTTCAGTCTTAATTTGTATGAAAGAAGCTGGTGAAGAAAGATCTTCGACCTTACAGTGACTTTGACCTCATTTGAATCGCGTCCAAAATGTAATCAGTTTAATCCTCTCCTGGTTAGAGCGATAATTCCATATACCTCCTACAAACATTCAAGCACTAGTGTGCTAATGAGAATCTCAGATGGACACACAGATACATGATGACAAAAATGCACAATGCCAGAAAATGGAGCTCGAGTTCCTGATTAAGAACGTTTAAGTAACAGAACGGAAGATGTTAAATAATATCAAATATTTCAATTCCATTCAAAAAAATGACAAACATCACCAAGAAGTACAGTAACACACTTCACACACTACACAGGGTTTAATACTGATAAACAAACAATTTAGACATTTGATGGTAACATGGCAAGCTTTGATCAGCATGTAAAAATGTTCGCTGAGATTCTATGCAGAACCCAAAGAACCCTTGCCGAAAAGGCAATGGATTATTTTGGCACAAAGAATACTTTAATCTAAATCTTGTGTTTGTTTTTTTTTTTTTTTTTTTTGCTTTTTGCATTTATTTGCATTATATATAATATCTATATATAAATGTATATTTTTCATGCTACTACAAACCCTGTAAAGGTTTAAAAGGGTCAGAACCTCTATAGAACTTTTTTGAAGGTTCCTGATATGAAGCATGTAGTAGAACCCTATAAAGAACCGTTTCTTCCAAGAGTGTGTGCATCACATTTTCTTCGTTTTGACCAGACCTCTGCTAGTATCCCGTCACAGCCGAACCGTAGCTTGTTCATTTGGGTTCCAGTTCGGCGTATTTTTTTATTAGACTTGAAAATAATTGAGTCCAAATACAGGATTTGGTTTAGCCTTGGCTTTTCTATACAGCAGGTCACGTAAACACTACTGAAACATCTCATTAGCGATCCTCTGTGGTTTCGTCCCAAACCACACAAGCTATTCATTATATACTTCATATTCTATTTCTCCTTCTAAAAGTTCTGTGTGTTAATCTGTCACATAGCTTGTTTGGAGAGTAACCGCAGGGAATTATGGGATTTCATAACAAAAAATGACAAGACTGCGTTCATCATAAAGTAGCGAACGCACTACACGCACTACACAGGCTTTAACTTGACGTGCCTCCAAGGGCTTCTGACCTACACGAAGAAAATTAGTGTTTCGCAAGGATGCGGATAATTAGAAACAATGACTTTATTGTCAGAGGTAATTAACATGGGGGCACAACGACAGCATGGAAGAATAATAGGGCACTTAAGCGAGCGGTCGGAGTCTCTGTAGGACTGGTGTACAGGTCACGTGTCCCTTTAGAGCAGGAGATGAATTTTTAACAAACTTTAAAGACTGTGAATGTACAGTAATATAGCATGATGAGGAAACAGCTATTGACGTTACACTATTCCAGTAAACCAGAGGATTTCATTCAATTCAAGACATTGAATAATGATGTGTTTTATTTGCTGATATAAATATTAGACCAAAGGAAATGGAGCTGAAGATATGTCTAGATAGTTGAGAATAGTTGTAGGCGTATTTAGATTATTAAAAAGAAAAAAACAGCTGCTGGGATTTAATTAAAATTTTTCATACATTAAAAAAAGGTGGTCAGTCATAAAAATCTGCCTGGCGTTCTGGCAGTTTCCTTGTTTTTTTTTTTGCTATGTGTTTTCCTTCCTGCCTCTGCAGCCCTGGGCCCGTACACATAAACACTCTAAGTATGATCTAAAAGAGAGCTCCTAATTTAGCTTAAACATTTCTAACTAAAAATCGTTTCTTAAGAGTGATTCAGGACCTCAGAGCAATTCTGAGGAAGGAAATACAACAACTTTTATCTTAGGAGGCGGAGATTAACCCTGTTACTAGGTGACACATTGTTTTGAAGACTGTGATTGGTTGTTCAATAAAAAAAAAGGAGCGCTTTTAAAATCTGCTCTATTATAAACCTTCACTTTGTGTCTATGTTAAGATATTTAAGTCATCATATTAGAGATGCGCTAACATCTGTATGTTATAAATGTAACGTAAATGTAACGTAAATGTAAACGTAAACATCTCCGACACAGAACAGAAATGTCATGGAGATAAATTATATAATTTCTGCCTCTATGGCATTTCATTATGTCATAACTTTATATATATATATATATATATATATATATATATATATATATATATATATATATATATATAATGATGATGTTATCTCTAATATGATTGGTCAGAAAAATAATCCCTACACGATCTAATCTGTATCATCTTATTAACTCATTATCATTATTAAATATTACATACAACACATTTCTTCTCCCTCTTCACCATTTTCTCCTCTGATACAGAAACTCTTAATCCTCTTAAAAGTCCTCCTCACTACTAATAACACTTTTTGATCTTAGGAGCTCTTTAAAGGGCTAAGATGCTTTATGAAGAACTTTTATCTTTGCTAAGATCTTTACCTTCATTTTAAGATAAAACCACATTTCTAAGGATTTCTTAGAATTTACATGACTAGGAGAAACTCTTTACACTGAGAATGTTCGTGAATACAGGGCCCTGTTTCCTGTGTCTTTTACCCCTTTTCCACCAAAAAGAACCGGGTGCTGGTTCAGAGCTAGCGCTGGTGCTGGTTCAAAGTTGGTTCCACTGGCGAACCTTCTAAGAACCGGTTTGCCTTTCCATCGGTTATAGAGCCGTCACAGAGCCGAGTCTGATGTCACTGTATACGTGTCACGTTTCCCAGCAACGTTAGCGCAGCAGCGGCAAACACAAACACAAACAATGGTGGATGTTGCTTTACTGTTAATGCTCATGGCTTTGTGAGCCTACATTGGCATCCAAGCGCGGCGAATCCAACGTGTACGTGCAGCTCCATGTAATTTGTATAACGGAGGTTGTAATCGAGAAAGTACATAACGTTATTTTATTATTAACACAGAAAAAAGTTAGCCTTAGCATGTACAGTAGCTACCTACTATCATGTGTGCTGATAACTGATCATATTGCGGTAAAGTAAATGTGTATTAAACATTAGTATACTTAAGGTACATTATCTACCAGTAGCCCCGCCCACAGCCCCGCCCACAGCCCCTGACGCAAGCAGTTCTTAAGGACCACTTTTCCTGGTTCAGAGCCGGTGCTTTGGCTGTCGAAAAAGAAAGAACTGGTTCTAAATTAGGCTCTGGCTCCGAACCAGCACTCAAACTGCCTCGGTGGAAAACTAATTTACTTCTGATTACTACTAATTTATTTCTGTCGCGTTATGTGTTCGTATTTGGTATTCGTCTGTATCTCACGCTTTGTATTTTGTTTCTTTGTTTGTTTAGTATTTCATTTCTAGGCATGTCACCTAACTGGATTTTGCTCTATGACAATATTTTCTGTTTTTATGTGAAAAACATTTCAGACAAACAAACCCAAAACAAAAGGGGGTGAAATTCCTGATTGTCGCAGTAAGAAGGAGTGAAGAAGGCCGTCACTCTCACCTCAGGACAATTACGCCCTTATGAAGTGTGTTTCAAAGTCAAGAAGTAGGAGAGTCATTTTTAGAACTGGTTTATTGAAGACAAAAAAAAGTAAGAAAGAAAGAATAAAAGCCACTTCTGGGCTACATGGCAGTTTTGCAGATCTACAAGCAGGATATTTTGACGTACTGTTTTTTGATCTGTGGAATTTGTTCATGTTTTTCACGATCAAAAATCGTGAAAAATGTTCACGACAATTATTGTTGTTCACGATTTGTAGCGATCGAAGCTATGAGATGGTTCGCTCTGTATCTCTGGAAATCTACAAAGAAAGTTCTGCCCCGTTCGCAGGATTATAGTGCGTCAGACTTAAATAATGTAACCGGTGAGAAACGCAGCTTTCCTCGAACCACGTACGCTATGACGTCTGTTCTCTCGATCCAATCTCGGATTGCATATTTGTAGTTTGTTTGCAGCCGTGAAGCTGAAACGACGGAACGAAACGGATTTGTCGACTCGTTCGGCTTTATCAGGGGAAAAAAAAAGAAACGAAAAAATAATAAACTGCGATAAAAGGTTAAATCATTCTAAAAATGTGGAGTTTATATTTATATATTAGGAGCTCGTTTATCTTATACACACCTACCATCCCTCTGCGTTTCTCTCAGCTCGATGTCAGCTGTAGCAAATGAGAGGCTATAAATCAAGCAGCTCATCTGTCAGCACATTACATCTATTCAGAAGCCTTCAGCTGCAAATGACACCATCCATGCCTCTTATTTATTGCCAATATTACTCTTATAATATTGCTGTCCCAAAATGTTGCCTGCCTTTATTTTATATTTATATATTAATATTATTTTGCACTTATTTTCACTTACAGAGCCCTTTTCTGAACTGAATTAACAACATGTTTAGATTGAAGATATTTCACTCACATGTTCTTGGTTCTGTAGAGACCCGGAAATGGTTCTGTTACTTTATTCATATATGGGATCTCGAAACAGTTCTCTGTATAGTTTTATTATTTTAAAGGGTTCAGTTAATCCATGTCAGATGGTTGTTTGTAGAATCATTTAGGGGTTGATTTTATAATAATAATTATTATAATTATAGCATCCCGCGCTCGCACCGCCGTAGCCTGGGCTCAATTCCCGGGCAGGGAACTGACACGGCTACTAAGGGGTTAACTCTCAGTGCCGGTCCCAAATCCGGATGAAGTGGGAGGCTTGCGTCAGGAAGGACATCCGGCATAAAACCTGTGCCAAAATCAAAATATGCAGATCAGATGATGCACTGTGGTGATGCTGATCAGGGAGCAGCAGAAGGACAACAAAAACATCACAAAAAATTGATATTGAAAATAATTATTGGTGTCATTCCAACAAAGCCCTCTAATGGTTTATACTATATTTGAATTTGCTTGATTTTCTTGAATAATTATAATAATACTAATAATAATAATAATATTAATAATAATAATAATAATAATAAGACAAACAGCTATTTCAATTCATTTAAAAGTGTACATTTATTTCAACGAAACCTGCATCGTGTTGTGGAAAAATTGTCTTACAGCAAAACCCCTGCCTCTTACTGAAGTGTTTCATTCTTATAGTTTGAACTTTTTCACAATTTAATGAACTATTTGGTCTTTTTCTAAAATATTTCCTAAAATTAACACGTTATTTTTAAAAACATCTCATCTACCTAGTGATAAGAATCCAAACAAAAAAGTAATGGCGTTAATAGAAAAGGTTTATCGCTAAAATTCTTTTACTATTGAGTGAGTCATTTCATGATTATTTTTCCAGTGTACACTAGTAGACACCATCATTTTTCATCTTAAACCTGTCAAGGCTAAATGTTTATTTATTTATTTATTTATTTATTTATTTATTTATTTATTACAAGTCTGCAAAACTTCCCAGTTCCTGCTATAACTTACTGTCATGATCGGAGGTGAAGACAGACACAGGTCCAGATTTTATTGTAAATCTTTCTGGAGAAAAAAAGAGAAAGGAGAACAAACACCTAAACATCATCAGTTGATCTTAAATGATTCAGTCGTGTATCTTTTATCAGCAATGGTGCAAAGCGACAACTAATACCACGAGTTGAAACAAAACCATAATAATATATAGTAGGTTTTGTATATTAGCAAACTTGATAGCAACAAAGCCTTGAGAATTAGACATCGAGTGAAACGGGACGCAGGTGAGTGTGATGTGCGACTGGGTGCTGGGGTTTATAGTCAAGTGCCGATGAGACTTCCATGATAGTACTGTAGATATAAACAGCAGACATCGTCCCCTCAGCAGTCTCTCTATGTTGTAAGTGTTAAGTTAATATGATAACATAAATCTTGGATCCTGAATCCTGGAAGTTTTTTTTTGTTTGTTTGTTTTAAAATATATAGCAATCTGTGTTAGAAAGTTATTGTATTAGAGTAAGTGGGAACCATATTGTGGTATAAACAAATACAAATAGTTCAATTCTTACACATTTTCTCTGAATCAGTGCGTTATCAAGTTAGCTTTAAAATATCTGACGTTCTCAAGTCTTCAGTCTGAAGTCCTGCACATTTCGAGGCTTTCCCTGCTCTAAAAATCTGATTCAGCTCATCAACTGACTAACAAACCCGAACACGAACATACTGGTTGACTTACAGGAACGAAAACATCAACCCCAGGATTGAGAAACACCGTCTTGGCGGAACGCTACGCAGGCAACCTTGTCCTGAATGAAACACTGTACGTCGTAAATGTCCCCACGTCATATAAACGATTATCAGCACTCCTCGAACGACAGGGTAAAACGTGTGTACACAATAGATGGGTATGACAGATAGGGGGGTTTAAGAGACTGTGTCCCTGTGCTGAATCTAATTTTGGCATCATTCAAGGTCCCTCCATCTGCTGAACTCTTAAATGTCCTGAGACGGCACACTGCTCTTAATAGAATAACGGACAAAGTCACCACCAAGGGCGATGTCAAAATCGTTTTACACACTCTGCTGGTCGAAATGCTTTGTGTGTGTATGTGTATGTGTGTGTGTGTGTGTGTGTGTATTGTCCTCAAGCAGCATAGCAGAGTATAAATATAAAACTTATTTCACAATATTATTTATAATCGCTGTCATGGTTATTGTCCAGCATGGTCCTGATATATGAAAATAACACTTCTTCCAGATGTAAGAAAATAACACACACACTTACTTATCTAAACGGTTTCTATACTGCATTAAGTGACTAAAATGATCTCTTTAACAGAGAGGCTTAACAGAGGTCACGTGACATGAACGGCTTTAGCCTCAGTGTTTGTAAACTTTCTCCATCAAACGTCCTTTAAAAACGTCACACTTTTTGCAAATGTGATACTCAAATTCACTTTTTTTCCATCTGACCCTTTTCTGTCCTATTCAAGAGAAATGACAAGAAGCAGCATCGAAGATCTCAAGAGAATGAAAAACAAGCTCGTGACATCGTCATTCACTCTGCCGTTCGTCGTCATTTCCTTTTATAACATCTCATGACTCTTTCAGCTGAACTGCTTCATTTCTAGTATTTCCTGCTCTGATATTCTGCAACGATTTATTGTTGTTGCTGTTGTCATCATTGTTTGTTGTTTTCATTCTTGCTGTTGGTGTCATCATTGTTGTTAATGTTGTCGTTGTCATATTTGTTGACACGTGTTTTGTTATCATTGTTTTTGTTGTCACAGTTGTTGTCTTCATTATTGTTGTTGTCATTATTGTAATTGTCGTTGTCACTATTGTTGTCATTATCATGATTGTTGTTATTGTCGTTATTGTTGTCACTGTTGTCATTATAATCATTGTTGTTATTGTCGTTATTGTTGTCACTGTTGTCATTATAATCATTGTTGTCATTGTCATTATTGTTGTTACTGTTGTCATTATAATCATTGTTGTTATTGTCGTTATTGTTGTCACTGTTGTCATTATAATCATTGTTGTCATTGTCACTTGTCATTAATCATTGTCGTTATTGTTGTCACTGTTGTCATTATAATCATTGTTGTTATTGTCGTTATTGTTGTCACTGTTGTCATTATAATCATTGTTGTTATTGTCGTTATTGTTGTCACTGTTGTCATTATAATCATTGTTGTTATTGTCGTTATTGTTGTCACTGTTGTCATTATAATCATTGTTATTGTCGTTATTGTTGTCACTGTTGTCATTATAATCATTGTCGTTATTGTTGTCACTGTTGTCATTATAATCATTGTTGTCATTGTCGTTAATGTTGTCACTGTTGTCATTATAATCATTGTTGTTATTGTCGTTATTGTTGTCACTGTTGCCATTATAATCATTGTTGTTATTGTCGTTATTGTTGTCACTGTTGTCATTATAATCATTGTTGTCATTGTCGTTATTGTTGTCACTGTTGTCATTATAATCATTGTTGTCATTGTCATTATTGTTGTTCTTATCACTGTTGTCATCATCATCGTTTTAATTGTCGTAATTGTTGTTGTCACTATGGTTTCATCATCGTTGTTGTTGATATTGTTGCTGTCACTATTGTTGTTATCGTCATTGTTGTCATTGCCTTTAATGTTGTCATCATCATTGTGGTCATCATAATCGTTGTTGTTGTCATTGTCATTATTGGGTTTTTTTTCACTGTTGTTGTCATCATCATTGTTTACATTTTACATTTTACATTTACAGCATTTGGCAGACGCCCTTATCCAGAGCGACGTACATAAGTGCTTAAATCTCTAACATTGAATACATTAATGCTGGCTCACTAAGTTACATACTTAAGATACCATGAGTTTAAAACATTTGTTCAAAGTTACAATGAAAGTGTCAAAGGTGTTTTTTTTTTTTTAAAAATGCAAAAGATAATGAAGAAGTGCTAGTTGAAGTGTTTCCTGAATAAGTAGGTCTTCAACCGCCGCTTGAAAATAGCCAGTGACTCAGCTGTCCGGACCTCTAGGGGAAGTTCGTTCCACCACCTTGGTGCCAGTACAGAGAAGAGTCTTGTAGTATACTTGCCTCTTACCCTGAGAGATGGTGGAACCAGTCGAGCAGTGCTGGTAGATCGGAGGGTGCGGGGTGCAGTGCGAGGAGTTATGAGGGCTTTGAGGTAAGAGGGAGCTGGTCCATTTTTGGCTTTGTAGGCCAGCATCAGTGTTTTGAATCTGATGCGTGCAGCTACCGGAAGCCAGTGGAGGGATCGCAGCAGCGGGGTGGTATGCGAGAACTTTGGCAGGTTGAAAACAAGCCGGGCAGCTGCATTTTGGATCATTTGCAGAGGACGGATTGCGTTCATAGGTAGACCTGCCAGCAGTGCATTGCAGTAATCCAGTCTAGAAATGACAAGAGACTGAACAAGTACCTGAGCAGCCTGTGTGGACAGAAATGGTCGAATCCTTCTAATGTTGTAGAGAAGAAACCGACATGAGCGAGTCACATTAGCAACATGGGAGGAAAAGGACAGTTGATTGTCCATGGTTACCCCAAGGTTGCGAGCTGTGGCTGAAGGGGAGATCAGATCGTTGTGCAAGGATACAGCAAGATCATGACCTGGGGATGAATCACCTGGGATGAAGAGCAGCTCAGTTTTGCTAGGATTAAGCTTTAACTGATGAGCAGTCATCCATGATGAAATTTCTGCCAGACATGCAGAGATCCGGTCAGAAGCTGTGGCATCTGCGGGTGGAAAAGAGAAGATAAGTTGTGTATCATCAGCATAGCAGTGGTAAGAGAACCCATGTGAGGAAATAACTTCACCAAGAGAGTGAGTATACAGGGAGAAAAGAAGAGGACCAAGTACTGAGCCTTGTGGGACGCCAGTGGAGAGTGTACGTGGAGCAGATGTCACTCCCCTCCATGTTACCTGATATGAGCGTCCTTCC
This sequence comes from Tachysurus vachellii, assembly GCF_030014155.1. Lineage (NCBI taxonomy): Eukaryota > Metazoa > Chordata > Actinopteri > Siluriformes > Bagridae > Tachysurus > Tachysurus vachellii. The sequence goes on from NC_083479.1 coordinate 17,592,272, forward strand.
AGGTAGGAAGCGAACCATTCCCAAGCTGATCCGCAAATCCCAAGACTCCTGAGGGTGGCTAAGAGAGTCTTATGGTTGACCGTATCAAACGCTGCTGAAAGGTCAAGGAGGATAAGGACGGATGAGAGATTGGCTGATCTAGCAGCATGTAGTTTCTCAGAGACATCTAAAAGGGCTGTCTCTGTGGAATGAGCTGCTTTGTTGTTGTCATTGACATTACTGTTGCTATTGTTGTCATCATCATCATTGTTGACACAGTTTTGTCTGTTTGTTTGCATTTGACACTATAAAATGTTTGCTCTTGTTTCCAGCTTTGCCTTCTGATCCTGACGCAGTCAGTCTTGAATTTCACTATTTGAGATATAGCACAGAAAAATATCGGGGGGAAAAAAACCTAATGTAACATGAGAAAATTGTGTCTCTCTTTGCCTTCGAGGGAGATTAAAAAGTAGTAGCCAGTTGTACAAGTACAATTTCTGTAAAACGGTACAACAGCTGGACTTGTTTTACTCTAATTTTACTCTAATCTCGGGACCGAAGGAGGTCTAATTTAACTCTGAAGTGCAGATCCAGACACGTGCCTCTGGATCGTCAACTGTTCCTCATTAACCTTCTCACTTCTATCAGCAGTCACCTGCCTTCACTCGCACAGACACACACACTAAAGTTGTGTGTGTTAACGTTAATGCAAACACGCTATCAAATAACTAATGTCACAGTTTCAAACATTAGACTGCTGTTAATATTGTGACCCCTGAACAATTTGGAACAGACACTGACGATGTCGATCATCTCACGGGTGCTAAGAATCGCCGTTCTTGTATCTCTCTCGACCGTGTCGTAACAAACGTGACGGATCAGTTGTGACGAGAGGGGCAGAGTGAATAAATAAATAAATAAACGAAGCAAATCAAAGCCGACAAGGGACGATGAGCAAAACGCTGCCATATGTTAAACGTCGTCTGAGCCGCGCAGAAGGAAACGGTGAGAATTTGTAAAGAAGAAACCGAGAGGATAAATACGGACTCTAAATCCAGCATGATTTAGAGATAATTGCTTGTTACGTATGATAATTAAACTGCGATCATTCGTACAGGGCGGGTTGGAGTGGAGGCGGCAGAGTGTTAAGGGGCGACACCTGTTTGAAATGAAGCTGTTTTTAGCGAGAATTCATTTGTAACCTGAACCTAAACCCAACCTGTTTATTTCTTTTCATACAACATTGATCTTGACTGGATGGATGAAGTGCCTGTAGTACTGAGCACATTCTTGCTTTTCATTAAGTTTGTTGAACGAGAAACTGCGCTTCCCATCCCAACCCCATCGAGAGGTCATGAATCCAGAGTGTTGTGTGCTATTAATTTCTTTTTTTTTGCATTCTCAAATAAGGAAGTGAATAATCCTGCACATTTAAACAGTGATCCTGCTGTTATCTTCTACCTTCAGTGTACCTTCTGTTAGCCTTGCTAGCCGTTGTTAGCATTGCAAGCCTTGTTAACCCTGCTAGACTCTGATAGACTTGCTAGAATTTGCTAGCTCTGTTAGCATTTGTTAGCTATTCGTTGTCCATGTTTGTTTGTGTGTCTCTGTCACGTCTTGTTCCCCGAGAACAGACAAGATTGTGTATGAACTTATATTGCACCATGTAGAAGTTTGATTATGTAGTATAGACATCGTAGTTTCGGGGTTAATTTAGCATAGTTTAATCAGTTAGTTGACTTCTGCGTCTATTGTTTCCCGAATCCTTATGTGTTTTCAGAAACCTTGTATGTGGATCATTAAAGCATAGTCCTACCTTTTTTACCCCCTGTCCTGTCACCATCATTTTGACCCAATCAAACTACTACATGATGTTATTGTTCCTGCACTTTCCCTTGGAACGTAACACCTGCACTCAGAAGTGACTCACAAAGTTTGTTCTAGCTACGTTACATTTTTTGTTGTAAAGCAAGATGGTTAATACATCTGGTGACAAATTAATCTTTATTGTTGTTGTGTTGTTGTGCAGTTCTGTATGGGGCTTTTTACACCTGGTCACTTCATGCGTTTTCTGTGATCCGATAGCTATCCGATGGTAAAAAGACCAGGTCTAAATGCCCTCCGAAACGTTTTGGAGACGGATATAAATCCGACGGTTCAAACCACTTCAGGAGGTGGTCTGGGACGCATTTCAGATGAAACTGGACAGGTGTAAATGAATGTGGTTGTTCAAGCCACATACGTCAGCGCTATACTCCTCCCAAACGGAAGTACGTCACTCACAAGTGATCTTTCACCCAGGCGTCTCGTCGGGTCTTAAAATGCGCTGCTGCTGCCAGCGAAAATGCAGCAAACAGTAAATGCTGCTTTTGTAGCATAACCGTCGTAACGAGTTTTTTCATCTTCTCTTTGATTGCATTCTGAAAACCGCAAACACCAAAGTGTGTTCTGTTTCAGTTACCCTGGAAATGAGGTAAAATATATTTGTATTTTGGGCGGGAGTAGAAAGATCAGATTGATATCCGATTCGCCGAGACGCATTTACGTGGCCTAATGTAAATGGAACAGTTTTAACAAATCAGATAGTGAAAGCATAAGTTAAAAATCAAATAGGGCCTTTTTACACCTGGTCACTTCAAGTGTTTTCTCTGATCCGATAGCTATCATTCATTCTTGTTGACATACAACTGTTCAATTCGATTCAGTTTTATCTGTATTGAAATTTTAACAGTGGATGTTGTCGCAAAGCAGATTTACAAAAAGTAAAAAAAAATCGGAAAATGACCAAGTTTTAAAACGTTATTCATATTTATTCCTAATGATTAAGCCAGAGCTGACGGTGGTAAAACGATATGAGGAAAAAATCTTGAGAGGAACCAGACTCAAAAATTACTGTATCCTAGCCATATCTATAACTGGACATTTAGCACTTTTTTCAAATGATTTGATTCCAGTACAAAGCATCCTTTGCCGTATATCACGTGTCTCAGGGCGGACCTTACTCTTATCAGCCAATTGTAACCTCAATAGTACTGTACGATATCCCCGCGTGGTTTTTCTGCTCACTCGATGCATTGCTTAGCATAAAATACTGACCGTGCTCCATTCTTTGGTCTTGAATTCTCACATTAGAATATTTTGATCCATTTTCTATCTTAAAATGATTGTTTCTATTCCATTGCTGTCTGTGATGCCCTAAGTTCTTGTTCATAAGCATCTAAAATTTGACGGCGTTTATCTTCAACCGCTAAAATACAGCGTGAGGTTATCAACGGAGGGAAAAACACACGTCTCGCGCACGACGCACTTTAGATCAGACTCACAGCCAAGAAATCATTAAACATGTGCCATACGTCATTTTCTACACACCAAGGCGATGTCAAATGAGCAGATTTTAAAAGGTTTTATTTTTACACTGTGTGAAATCTGGTACTTTTCCAGAACTTTATTTTTTCTTCCGTCTCTGTTGTATATCTGGATGATGAAGGTGATGTAATTCACCACAGAGGGACTAATTTGTGACTTTTCTACCACTAACCCTTACACTTTAAAGCACTAACGCTAAGGGAGCAGCGAACACTCGCCTAATATTTCGTCACGGTGAATGTTCTTGTCAGGAATTTGGCCGTTAACAGTGACAGCTTTTATATCTGTGAAGAATTTTTACTTTACTATAATTTGAAGTATAGCCCATGCATTGTTTGGATTTTGTTATACAATATAGCATGAATTATTGTGTTGTTTTTTTTAAACAGTACATTTAAACTTTGGGTCAAATGATTTGTTCTTGTGGTCCATCAACTGCCAGATTATTTTTCATATAACAGCTTTTGTTCTCATCTGTTTTAAGACGGTTACATTTTAAGGCTGATTCTGCAATATATATTGACGTAAAATCTAGAGATACAACATGACACAACATGAACGTTATAAAACTCCTTAATATAACACAAAGCAGGTGAAATTCTTGGTAATTTTTTAGAACATTTTGATTCATTTTTCTCTGAAAGTAGTTCCGTCAGCCAAATCACAGGATTAATATTAATGCACTCGTTCTAGTTCATTATTGTTTATACCAGCGGTGCCTAATCTTATCTGGAAAGGGCTGGTGTGGGTGCAGGTTTTCATTCCAACCAAGCAGAAGCCACACCTGGTTTACAGTATACAGCTATAGAACTTGTAGGAATTGTAAAAAATCGAAGGCCCGTTATCTGTTTTGTGACCTAATAAAAAGATACATACAACATCATACAATGTTGAGGTTTTTTTGTGAGCCGTATTTAACATTTAAGGAAGGAGACTTTAGTGTCACCACTTCGTAACAGGAAGTTTTCCAACATGGGATAATCACTCTGGGGAAAGAACTGGGGACACTTTGCTGTGTATTATGATTACTTACAAGTTTTTGGATGTTCCACAGCATTTAACATCAATATAAATGGAAGTATGATGTGTCATTATTTCATTATTTTCCAAAAAATGCCTGTTTTTAGGGTGATCATTGAATGTCTTTGTCATGTCCCAATCTAAAGTAGTGTTAATATGAAGCTCATGTGAAAATGACTGAATTTGTAGTGTTTCATAAGTATTTCAGTTTTTGGAGCAATATTTTCATTTTTATTCAGAATTTTTATTTTCACACATATGTTTGTATCTTCAAAGTAAATGTTGATATTAAACCCATTTCTTCCCCAAGTTGTTGCTCATAAGCATCTAAAATACGAAGGCGTTTATCATCGACCGCTAAAATGCAGCGTAATGCTATCAACAGAGAGAAAAGCACACGTCTCACATTGAAAGCCAACAGAGTCCTGACTCATTTCAGATCAGCCAGAAAATCATTCCTTTATTTATACTGATTAAAGAAATCTCATGAGTCTATTTTCATTCTGCTCATTGAATGGACTAACGGTGTACTGGGGAAAAAGAAAAGAAAATGGTATAAGAGGAATAAAAAAACTTCAAGATGCGATGATGTTAGTCACTTCACCTCACACCAGGCCGCTTCACAGCACCACGTCACTGATTACTTTACTGTAACTGCACATCTCGCAGGGTTTAATGTCTAAAACATCTTGAAACATGCTAAGTCTAGCGTTCCAGCTTTCTGGTAGAATCTTCTGGTAATTAAAAAATGTGCTTGTTTGTATTTACAGGAGAAGAACTTTACGAGACATCCCCCTACGAGCCGATGCATTTCTCTGATGAATTCCGACTTGCTTCTATTATTTCAGGTAGGAGAGTTTATATTTAACTAAACAGTGTGTTAATTTTGAATATTGTTATGGCATGTGTTTTGCTGTAAGGCTACAGTCCTGGGGAGCAGCTTCTCAGTATCCCATTAATATTTGTGTCACATAAAGCCTTAAGCTCAGTGTGTATGTGTGTGTGTGTGTGTGTGCGTGCATGCATGTGTGTGTGTGTGTGAGTAAATGATTGATTGAGCAGGCAACTTTTTTTTTGCCTTTTTTTTTATTAAGCAGAGACTTATTCGCACTTATTAAGACAAGAATAAAGGCTTGAAGGTTTAGCAGCTTTACATTCTGTTGTGTAAAAAATGGCATCGGATTCGAATATTTTTAGCATTTGCCTCTTTGTAAACCTTGATGATTTATTAGCAGATCTAATCCCGAGCTTGAAGGGAAAAAACGATCCACAAAAACAAATCAAATGCTTTGGTTATATAAATACTCATTATTTTCTTGGGTTAAGACGGACGTTTTCGTTAAAGCTGCATTATACATCGTCACTTTTTAACACTCACACACATCATTGAGGTGTTGTCTTTCTGTCGGAAGTTGAAAGTACGTATGGGTAATTCATCAAGTTTGAATACGGTCCCACGAGTCGCTGATAATGGAGTACAGCAAAGTGAATGCTGATAAGTATTAGTACAGTGAAACTGAAATTAAGGAGGCTTTCAGTTTAGTCTGAAACAGATCACGGCTCACATGATACACTGCCCATGTTAAAAACTGTCACTCGGACCAGAACGTGCAGCACGATACCAGAACCTGAGACTTCTTGTAGGAGGTGGTGTGAGTTCGGTTGCACTGGAACCATGATGCAATTCTCATGAATGTGAACGCAACTCTTCCTCGGATCCGATCTTGTTCATGAAGTAAAGCAACCTGCACGCGTTTTAGACGATGACGACATCATTCGTTTCGACAACACGTGTGATGCACGAGTGACAGGAGAACGCTGTGAGACAGAAGAGATGAGGTGAGACGCCTTACTCTGTAATAGAAAAAAAATAATAATAATAAGGTGAGTCAATATGGTTGTGTTCTCTATGTACGTTATGATGATGTAAGATGAACACAAATACACCGAGGTTCAAGAGAATCAAGTGAGTCTGAAATCATCTCAACACTGTGGGGACAAAAGGAACAAGCAGACTCAGAATCAGACCTTAACAAACATGCTCAGTGTTAAAAACACCTAAGAGCTGATCATATATTTCTATATGTGTGTGTGCGTGTGCGTGTGCGTGTGTGTGTGTGTGTGCGTGTGTACTGAGTTGACTGTCAGCCATTACAAAACTTGAACGTTGAGAAATCAACATGGATTCCACATTCAAATTCGGTTTAAGTTCATACAAATAGATAAATAAGAAACTGTATTAACACTAACTCCACTCCCAACTTTAACTCTTACCTTAACGAATCAAATCGTATCAAACATTAACAAACTCACAAGCACGAGCCGATCGAGACGGCCTTCGTCCGCTTCCGTCTCTGGCAGCTGAACTTGTCAAGCTCTGACTGAATCTTCAGCCAAGAAAAATTCAAACGAGCCAAGCAAACAAACGACTCTCTCTAAGCTGTTTGTGTTTTCATTCCCCTTTCTGCATCATGATCTGGTGTAAACTGGTGTATACGCAATTTAAGCAATGAGCATATAGAAACGCAACACGCTCCATTCTCCAGGTCATGAATATGCATGAATAGGCACAAAAGCGAAGCGTGGGAAGTCCGTGGGGGGGATAAAGGTGGACTAATGGCTAGTGTATCTGATTAAACCTGATTACATATTCAATTCGATTTGTAAACTTACACAATTAGCGACAGTTAATTTATCCGCATGTTATTTTTGACTCCAGGTTTAAATTGTTTGCTCACACGTAGGGTGAAATTTCCGGAAACTTTCCACTGGAACTTAATCTGGGGAATTTTGGAAATATTCCAAATTGGAAACTTTACAGGAATTTATGGAAATGTATGGGAATTTACAGGTATTTATGGTAATTTATGGGAATTATTTGGAAATTTAGGGAAATTTATATAAACTATATCATATACAAACATAAATAAACATTTTGTTTGGTCATAAGCAGACATACATGCAAGGCAATACAAATTTAAAAAATGACATTTGACTGATTTAATTGTAAGTAGAACTTTAATTGATTGTTTCATTGAGTAACACAAAAGCATAATAAACTTAATAATTGTAATAAACATATTTCCCTATGACTTTGAAAAAAGTCCCAAACAAAATGTAAAATGAAGCATTTTTTCTCAAGTGAGTGTGTGTGTGTGTGTGTGGGGGGGGGTGTCATCAAATTATCTGTGCAGTTTAGGTATTGTACATTTAAGAATGTAGAATAAGGTAACGCAGAATAAGGCATTAATATGGCATTAATATGTGCTTAATAAGTACTAATAAATAGCCAATATTCTATTAATATTCATGCTAATAAGCAACTAGTTAAATGACCCTAAAATAAAGTGTTACTGTGCATGTTATGGAAGAATGCAAGTACACGCAGGGGGTTTGGCCTCAATGGCCCTCCAGTAAGCAGTGTGCTGTGTGCAAGTGACCGAGGAACGCAGGGTACAAATTCAACTTAAATTGCATTAAATCTTGTTGTTTTAAACACAATTATGCTGCAAGATTTTTTTAACTACATTTAAGTTCCTTGTTATAGGCAACGCTGCATTTTTTTAAAAAAATTCCCATTTTTTTCCATATATTCCCATTAATTCCCATGGAAAATTTCCAGCCTTGAAAATTCCCGGAATTTTGCAACCCTACTCACACGTTTATACACATAAATTATAATTATAATGTTTATACACATTATAAGTCACATATACTGTAGATTGTCATAAATAAAAATTAAGTTTAAGACTGAGTGAAAACATTTAGCTTCATCCTTGCAACCCTACTCACACGTTTATACACAGTGCTGCAAGGATGAAGCTAAATGTTTTCACTCAGTCTTAAACTTAATTTTTATTTATGACAATCTACAGTATATGTGACTTCTTGACTAGAAGTAAAGAAGCTTTTATTGTCATTACAGCCACATACCCTATTAGTATTAATACTAATAATATTATAAAAAGTCCTATATTAAATACCTATTCAGGAAAACTAACTAGACTTTTAGAAAATGATAAAATAAAGATCTGGCAACCCTGTACATACACCACAAACCTGTAGATCGGTGTGCTGAATTCTAATTCATAAAAACACCAATAGAAGCTCAGTCATTATTTAAAGCTGGATTTTGTTTTTTTTCCCCAGAATTGCTCAACAACATTTAATCACTAATTTCCAGAAACAAGAAGAAGACGATTCACTACAGATATCCAGCTACATACAAGCCCGCAGTGTATGACTTTAAACGTGGTAGTGTGGTGGTTAAGGTGTTGACGTCACTGTTCGGTCCCTAAGCAAATGCCCATTTGTTGAAAATGTTAAGTTGCTCTGGATAAAGGCATATGCTAAGTGCCATAAATGTATATTCATGTGCAGAATCAGTGAGCAGCACTGTTTATACACTCACATGCACATCTGGGTGTAAAGGCGATATACAGTAAGTGAAAACATTCCTGAGCCAAAGCAGCTGTTTGTTTGCTCTCCAGCAGTTGAAGTGTAAAATGTTTAGTCATTTCAGTACAGCAGTGTTAAAGTTCCGCCATTGTGGTGATTGTTGTCATGACCTACGGTACTGTATGTCTCTGAGTGTCATTAAACAATATCCAAAAGCATGAACTAACCTTGAAAGTCTGTAAGCTCGATGTAAACCAGACTGTGACGTGGAGGCGGAATGTGACAAATCCGTTTGATTTATTGGAATAAATGCAGGGCAAACAGAGTAGAGACAGCATGTAGTGAATGTAGCACTAGAACAGGTAGGATGTGGTAGCCTAGTGGTTATGCAGCTTGGCTTCCAGTCAGAAGGTTGTGAGATTGAATCCCAGGTCTGTCTGCTTCCGCTGCTGAGTCCCTGAGCAAGACTGTTAACCCTCAATTGCTCAGTTGTTTAATATGGCAACATAAGGTGATGAGAATCTACACTCACCGGCCACTTTATTAGGTACACCTTACTAGTACCAGTGTGGTCTTCTGCTGCTGTAGCCCATCTACCTCAAGGTTCGACGTGTTGTGTGTTCAGAGATGCTCTTCTGCATACCTCGGTTGTAACGAGTGGTTATTTGAGTTACTGTTGTCTTTCTATCAGCTCGAACCAGTCTGGCCATTCTCCTCTGACCTCTGGCATCAACAAGGCATTTGCGCCGACAGAACTGCCGCTCACTGGATATTTTCTCTTTTTCTGACCATTCTCTGTAAACCCTAGAGATGGTTGTGCGTGAAAATCCCAGTAGATCAGCAGTTTCTGAAATACTCAGACCAGCCCGTCTGGCACCAACAACCATGCCACGTTCAAAGTCACTTAAATCACCTTTCTTCTCCATTCTGACGCTCGGTTTGAACTGCAGCAGATCGTCTTGACCATGTCTACATGCCTAAATGCATTGATTTGCTGCCATGTGATTGGCTGATTAGAAATTTACGTTAACAAGCAGTTGGACAGGTGTACCTAATAAAGTGGATAGTGAGTGTACTTTAAATAGCAGTAACCTGGTAGTGCTGGATGGCAACCTGGAAGTCCTAATGCTCAGGTGAGGGTTCCCTCTGGGACGGTCAGAGGGGGAACTGCGGGTGGTTTTTAAAATTCAGCACTCACTGTTTGTTCAATCTTTCCTATTCTGATTGTCTCCTCAGTTGTCGATCTGCTGATCTTTTTTCCTGGATTTTACCTTTATTTGCTTACTTCTTTTACTAAAGCTCTGAAACCTGCTAAAGAATCGTGACAGATTTTTAGAACTGCAAAGCTGATAAATGATTTTGCAGTCCAACAAGCCATTTCTTGATTTTCTTAAATATGTGTAATTGCAGAATGCAGCCTTAAATAGGTCACGTTACATAAGCCTCGTTAACTAAGATGTGTCACTGTACATCTAAGTGCTTCTGAAAGTGTGAAAAATCTGGACAATGAAATAAAATGTTCATGAGGTCAAGCTGAATAAACAGAATTAGAGTAGGAGTGAAATTCTGAGCTTTTGTTTATTCTGTAGTAAAGATTCTTTAAAGGGGAAAAAAATCAACAGGAACGCATGAAGTCGTATCTTTCGTGTTGAGGATGACTTAACACATGGCACATGAAGAGAACACACTGCTGTGTAAAGCTGTTTAAAGGGTTTTGTTGATTTTCAGGAATTTCACTGATGCAAATCTGACAGAAATTCTTGACAAAAAACGAATATATTCGGGACGTGAAGTCCGAAACAAAGCTCTAAATAAATCAACCAGTGGAAGCAGCCAGAGTTCAGTATCCTTCAGACATGCATCCTCATGCATTCTCAACAAAGGGACGTGCAAAAATATTCAACCCGTTCACGGCAGAATTGATCAGCTTCGCCTGAATAACAGATGATCCTTTCAGATCCTTTTTTGTCTGCATTTTTATCGCAAAATTTCTGTGTTCTCTTGAATTATTGGTCAGCAAAGATTGCAAAAACCTGATGTAGGCTGGTAGTCAACCCTCCCAGGTTCCGGAAACTTCCGGTGAAAGATCCTAATGAGGACACATGTGAGTTAAAATTGGCTTCACCTGTGAAATATTAAAACAGGTGAACAAAATACACCTTGGTTGAACTGGAGAAACCGAAGGAACAATGTGAAGCTGAAGGCTAAGGATCAGTTCAAAATAAGGTAATAGAATTTCATAACTTAGGAATTAGGTGTACAGGTATTTCTAAGACTTTGGGCAGCCAAGTAAGCACTGCTGGATGAATAGGGAGGAAGTGTAACACCACCCGAGCATTGCGTAACCAAGGCTAGCCGTCAAAATAAGGCAGAGACTGGTGAGAGAAGCCACTATGAGTCACTCTGAAGGAGTTGAGTACAGTGCCAGACAATGGAGTGAAGCTGCACCCGAGAACCATTTGAGTACCTGTGCATTACTGAGGATTGGGAAAGAAGGGTCATATGAAAGCATAAGAGTGACCAAGCGAAGATTCAGCTGTTTGATGTCATTGCAATTAATCTCGATTTACATCATTCCTACAGTGAAACACGGTGGTGGCGGCATCACGGTCTCAAAAATGCTTTTTATAATCATTACCTGGGTTTCTTGTCGTCTTTGAAGGGAGATGGAATATGGATGGAGTCAAATAAATACAAGGGGATATCATTATAGGAGAAGTCAAAATCCTGATCTGAGTCCCGCCGAGAACCTGTGGCATTGTGTGAAAATTGGAGCAACAATTTTGCAACAACATCCAGCCAACCTGAATAACCTGGAGCGAGAAAGAATAAGTAAAAAAAAATCACACCCCAAACAATGTTTAAAGCTGGTAGGAACTTATCCCTAACAGACTGCAGCAAAAAGGTGGTTCCACCAAGTACTAACCTGAAGGGGTCGAACACTTGCTGTATGCAAGCATTCTCTCTCTCACTCTCACTCATCTTCTATTGCTTATCCGAACTACCTCAGGTCACGGGGAGCCTGTGCCTATCTCAGGCGTCATCGGGCATCAAGGCAGGATACACCCTGGACGGAGTGCCAACCCATCGCAGGGCACACACACACACACTCTCATTCACTCACACAATCACACACTACGGACAATTTTCCAGAGATGCCAATCAACCTACCATGCATGTCTTTGGGCAAGGGGAGGAAACCGGAGTACTCGGAGGAAACCCCCGAGGCACGGGGAGAACAAGCAAACTCCACACACACAAGGCGGAGGCGGGAATCGAACCCCCAACCCTGGAGGTGTGAGGCGAACGTGTTAACCACTAAGCCACCGTGCCCCTTGTATGCAAGCATTATTTATTTTTATTTTTTTCAAAATAATGAGCTGTGATTCTGAAAATTTAGTTTACGAACATGTTGGCTTGTGAAAAGAAGAGTGTGCTTGTAATCCAGTTGAACGTGATCACTTTTAAGTGGGTGAATACATGAGCATAGACAGGATTTTTTTTACTGCAAGTCAAAGTGAGACACTGCATGGGACAACAAACGAGAGCATACACACGTTTTCATCTTGCTGCGGAAAAAAATAGGACCTTTTCTCTTATCTGGTGAAAGAGAAGCAACAAACACACCATGTACTGTTCAGGTTCAGACAAGCACATCCCACAAAATGGAATATGGTGAAGACAAAGCTGTCAAAATATTCTTATTATTTTTTATTATTACTCTCAGACCTCATAGCAGGGCAATTATATTACGGTTGGGCTGGAACAAATAAGAGGTGGTCGATCAGTGGTAGAAACAACCCCTCGTTAGCTGCCGCAAAGCAATAACAAAATGAGAATTTAAATTAAACGCTAGTACTGAGTTAGAGTCTGTAAGCATGTCCAACTGACAGTAACATGAGGCGAGTGGTGAAAAACTATTCTGTGCTGAAGGGATGGGGCTTTATTCCCATCACCCCAAACTCACATCACATCAAAGTTTCACCCCAAACTCACATCACATCACAGCCTTGGACACTTTTCTTGCCACAAGCTTCAGGATCTTGCTTGCGATCAGACCCTGTTACGGTTATGTTCAAACCGTTCTCCTGTCCATCAGCTCCAGGAGATCTCACAGATGAAGTGCTTCTTCTTGATGACTCAATCTTTTCTGACCTAAGTGCTGACTTTACTTTGTTTTAATTGGTCTGCATTAGTCACTATTACAACCTCGATTCAATCAGACCACCGGAGGAGAACCAAACGAGTGCATATGAATCATAACAGCAGCAGTGCAGAAAGGCTGGTGTGATTCAGAGCCCCAGTGGTGGCTGTTTTTTAATCCCTTGTGCTGTAACCTCAGAAAGTTGATTGCACAGTGGCAAAGCAGAGAGCTTCGAGTGACTAGGCTTCACCTGGGATTTTCTTTGAGAAATACAGAGACAGAGAGAGAGAGAGAGAGGAATATCAATCTAGGAAATAATATGTACTGATGGAATGGAACAAAACCCATCCTCAATCCAGCTGTCATGAAAAGCCATTTATTTTTCCCCCCATTCTTTATGCGCCACGTCATATTTCTCATTATTTACACTACACGAAAGGTAATCTGGATCGTGATATGAGAGCGACAGTACTGCCTTCAGAGAATAACACACCACCTAAAACACACCACGAGAGAAATATATGGAGGTTCATACAGCCGAGATACGTTTTTTTATGGGTTAACAAAAAAGCACTTGGCTGTGAAGCACTTATTTTACAGGTCATATGTGTTTGAAAATGTGGTTTTGGTGATGCAGAGGCTTAAAAAAGTCAGTGTAGCTCTCTGATCTTAACATGGAGGATTTTATTTTATAATTTTTTTGTTAATTTATACATTTAATAATTGGTACAAATGTCATCGGTGCAGAATTCATCTGTACTTAAGGCTGTACAGTATAGGGCTCATAGTATGTGGACACCTGATGGTTCTTTCTCAAACCGTATGGTTCTTTCTCAAATTGTTGCCTCAAAGCTGAAGGAACAAAACTGTATGGAATGTCTTTGTATGTTGAAGAGTTAGAATTTCCCTTCACTGAAACTAAGGAAATTTGTTCCACCATGACAATGTCCATGTGCACAAAGCACAAGCCATGAAAGCATAGTGTTTTTTTAAGGTTGATTTATTGGGATGGAAGAACTTGAGTGTCCTCCACAGTGCCGTGACTCTGACTCAGCACCACTCAACAATTTTGGAATTAACTGGAACTGATTAAATCCCAGACCTCCTCACTGTAATCTGCATTAGTGTCGGACCTCACTAATGCTCTTGCAGGTCTATGATCACCAACCCTAAAAGTCACGCTCCGATACCTAGTGGAAATCTGTACAGAAGTGTAGCCAGTAAATGGAACCACATTTGGAATGGGATTTTCAACATATGAGCTCATGTGCGTGTAATGGTCAGGCGTTCACAAACCTTTGGTGATATAATATACAGTTCGTGAAGTCAGGAACTGCTCACATGAAGCAGCAATTGCAAAAAATCAGCTGATGCTCTGTTGTCTAGAGCAGGCCTGGCCAACCCACGGCTCCCGAGTCGCGTGCGGCTCTTTGCCCGGTTTCATGCGGCTCTTACGTTCGTACCGAAGTTTGTATTTGTGTCTTTTTAATATGCGTGTTCGCTTCACTTGAGCTCAATACTGTATTTCCGTCAAACGCGCATGTGAGTGGGATGAAAATACCTCAAAGTTTCCCAGTAGGAGCAAGATCATTTAAGTAAACAATTTCTGTCAAGTTTGCTCTCAAAACGGCAGGGGAAAAAAAGGTGATGTTCATGTGTGCCCATGTGTATGATGTGGCTCTTTGTGGTAACACAGTAAAAAAATGTGGCTCTTGGTCTCTGACTGGTTGGCCACCCCTGGTCTAGAGAGTTTCTTCAATCAAACGAACCCTTGAGGAATCCTACTGTATGTTTGTATTAGCCAGCAGCAAAGCAAGAGGCTGCTGCTTATTTTCTCTGCATGTGCAGGACACAAAGCCACAATCTCACCAACAATGACAAACAACATTTAAACTGCTATCTTTGCACTTCTACGTAAATTAGATATGATGCAATAAATCCAACAACAAATCCAGACACTTGGTTTGAATGATTCCTTGGACTAATCCTGTAGCACATGCGGTCCAAGATTTTCTTTATTTCCACACTCAGAACTTTTTCTACACAGGTTTCTATTTACTGTCTGACTTGCAAAAAATATATAATAAAATCCTAAAGCTTAACATAAAAATGGCTTCATTTGATTGTTATAGTCCTCTTAGTAAATGTGTATGTAAAGATCTAGAGGAAAAAATAAAGCTTTTAGACAGAGGGGATATAAGCAGAGAGATATAGGGAGAGATAAGCAAAGAGAGAGGAAAGAGAGCAGAAAGGGACAATCAGAAAGAGGGGAAAAAGATCGAGAGACAGAGAGAGGGGGACAGAGGGAGACAGATAGAGAGAGAAAGAAAACAAGACAGAAATTGTGAGTGACTGGGGCAGAGAGCGAGAGAGACAAATAGAGACAGATAAAGGGATAGACAGATATTTGTTGCCTCAGCATATGTAGCTATTACAGTTAGCTTTCTTTGCTAAGCTAGTACGAAATCTAGCACATAGATGTAAATCAAACAGCATTATATAAATATATTCTTAAACAAAAGTGGTGTGTATGAATTGTGTAGTGGCCTGTAGGCTATACTGTACATGTTGACTTATGTTCCTCATGTTAACTAAAAAATATGGTGACAACAGCAGCAGTCGCTAAAGGCACAAATTACAAGTGACACAAGCGACTTGTCACTCGATAGTTTGAACACAGACTCATTTGTAACAACGTAGAAACAATAGTTGTTTATTCTGGAGGCTGAAAAAAATCTCTCTCGTGCCCCACAACTTCACCCACAGCAAATCGGCTCTCTTCTGCTGAAACGTCGACACCTGAGGCAACTTTGATTGCATGCTGCAGGCTTAATTGTTCAAACAGCATTTTCTCCTGGGCCGTGAAAACACCAAAGGAGGAAAACACACCGCCAACTCTGTGCTAATCACACTAATAAACCAAAACATGCTCCATATAATGGAACTAACAGAAGCAATGGGAATCAAAATGATGAATTATAAACAAGAAGAGAATAAACATGGAAAAGCGCAGTGATGTAATACTCAATCACTCAAAAACGCTGAGTAGTATGCTCAGAGAACACAGAGAGAGAGAGAGAGAGAGAGAGAGAGAGAGAGAGAGAGAGAGAGAGAGAGAGAGGAGAGAGAGAGAGAGAGATAGAGAGAGAGAGAAGAGAGAGAGAGAGAGAGAGAGAGAGAGAAGAGAGAGAGAGAGAGAGATAGAGAGAGAGAAATGGAGAAAGAAGAGAGAGAGAGAGAGAGAGAGAGAGAGAGAGAGAGAGAGAGAGAGAAAGTAAGGAGACAAAAGTTTGGGGAAAGAATTGTGGGGACAAAAATGACAAAAAAGGAGACAAAGGTTTGGGGGAAAGAATTGTGGGGACAAAAATGAGTGGACAGACGTGAGGAGGCAGCATTGACAGGACAGAAGAATGGGAACAGAAGTGAGGGAACAGAATTGACAGGACAGAAGCGAGGGAACAGAAGTATGAGGACAGAAGTGAGTGGATAGAAATGAGGGGAAAGAAGAATGAGGACAGAAGTGAGGGGACAGAATTGACAGGACAGAAGTAATGGAACAGGAGTATGAGGACAGAAATGAGGGGAAAGAAGAATGAGGACAGAAGTGAGGGGACAGAATTGACAGGACAGAAGCGAGGGAACAGGAGTATGAGGACAGAAGTGAGTGGATAGAAATGAGGGGAAAGAAGAATGAGGAGAGAAGTGAGGGGACAGACGCGTGTGGATCAAAGTGCGGGGAAAGAAGTGAAGAGACAATATTGTGAGAACAGAAGTAAGGAGACAGAAGTGAGGGGACAAAGTGAGGAGAGAAGTGTAGGGACTGAAGGAAAGATATGTGACGGAATGTGTTCTACCCAATAAGAGCCGGTGACATTTAAAGGACATTTAACTGAGCACCACACATGGAGCAGCGGAATATTACAGTGTTTGAAAGGAGCAGCATGTTTCTAATCGATTAGTGCAGAAAGATCTCACTGTGACTGCGACAGACTTCAAAACAGCTTTCTGTCTCTTCAAGTGCAAAACCAACAGCAAGCAAATCACATCAGATTATCTGAATTCATCGCATCAGCCTGTGGAGCTTTATTACGACGCTTCATGGCTGAGGACAAATAAAAAAGCATGAAAATAAGTGGCACGGAAAGAAGGAGGGAAGGAAGAAACAAATGAAAAAGAACAGAGAGAGAGAGAGAGAGAGAGAGAGAGAGAGAGAGAGAGAGAGAGAGAGAGAGAGAGAGAGAGAGAGAGAGAGAGAGAGAGAGAGAGAGATTTTATTTTTTGGCCTTAATGAATTGGGTTACATTAAGATATTTTTTTTAAAACCAACATGATTTGAGGTACAGTAAGATGTGTGTATTCTCGAAGCTCTGAATAAAAGGACTATAAACCCTACTATAGCTACTGTACAGTAACTCCTCCTGTCTGAGCTAACCTCATCCTGAGATTGTAGTCACATTGGATCATGTTAATCCTATGTGATCTGATCACACTATGTCTATATAATTAATAGTAATTGGAAATTTAATATTAACAAATAAATGACTTTTGATAAGAAACATAATATTTTTATGTAAACTGTACATAATGTGTTGTCTTAAAGCTGTCCGACCAAATATTCCTTTTGTTGTGTTGCTAGAATCATCAAACATGTTTTAACAATAGGATTCAGTCAGTCAGTCGTTTTATGAGTCAGTCAGTCATTTTATTAGTCAGTCATTTAGTCATTCTGTCAGTCAGTCATTCAGTCAGCCACTAAGTCTGTAGTTATGTCAGTCAGTTATTCTATTAGTCAGTCAGTCAGTAAGTCTGTCAGTCAGTCAATAAGTCAGTCAGTCAGTAAGTTTATTAGTCAGTCTGTCAGTCAGTCAGTCATTTTATCAGTTAGTCAGTCAGTCATTCAGTCAGCCATTAAGTCCGTAATTATGTCAGTCAGTCATTCTATTAGTCAGTCAGTCAGTAAGTTTATTAGTCAGTCAGTCAGTCAGTCAGCCATTAAGTCTGTAATTATGTCAGTCAGTCATTCTAGTAGTCAGTCAGTCAGTAAGCCTGTCAGTCAGTCAGTTTATTAGTCAGTCACTAAGTCAGTCACTCAGTCATTTAGTCATTTTATCAGTTAGTCAGTCAGCCATTAAGTCCGTACTTATGTCAGTCAGTCATTCTATTAGTCAGTCAGTCAGTAAGTCTGTCAGTCAGTCAGTCAGTCAGTTTATTAGTCAGTCACTCACTCTGTCAGTCAGTCAGTCAGTCATTCAGTCATTCTATCAGTTAGTCATTCATTCTATTATTCAGTTGGTAATTCAGTTGGTAGTTTAGTCAGTAATTCATTGTCATTTAGTCAGTCATTCAGTCAGTCCTTCCATCAATCAGTAAGTCAATCAGTCACTCTGTCTTTTAATCTGTCATTCAGTCATTCACTCAATCATTTAGTCAATCTGTCAATTATACAGTCAGTGAAAATGACTCTTTTAGGAGCTATTCAAAAAGTTACCTTTAAAAAGTAGCTGTGCATATGTATGCAACAGGTTTCTGTGGGTTTCCTAAAAGGTTTCTGTTTCTTTCTCACTTGAATATTGTTGGTTGATTCCATCATGTTTCCCATTTGCACAACTGTAGAATAATGTGATACCTAATAAACCAGTTGTATGACAGATTCATCATAGCATGTCCCTTTCAAGGAACCAAACCCAGATATGTTATTTCCTCTACTATAGACTCCTGGAGTTTGATGTGAACGGACCCTGCAGTTATTGCTTCCCTGATTCTCTGCTCTCAGAGATAAAACGGGGCAGTGTTTGTGTCTCTCAGCACTCTGAGTGTGTCGGGATTTCGAGGGACTTGGCGCTGTGCTTTGCGCTGCTTGAAACAAGGCTCTACTTTCCACTAACGTGACCTTGCGAAAGCTTCTGTGTCTGTGCGATTCAGTTTTGAAGCCTGTGTTTGATTCCCTGCACTTAAATAAAACATGCAGTGAAACGCTGGAGGGATGGAAGATACGGAGATATGGAGAGACCCCCTCCTGTCAGAGCCATAACAAGCTCACTCTGCTGTGTTAATTGGCCATCGCACATGTATATGCACAGAATATTTATCAGTCCCGTAGAGTCGCACAGCATCGCAAACATGTTCCCTTCAGCACTGTGTTTGTGTGTGTGTGTGTGTGTGTGTGTGTGTGTGTGTGTGTGCAAGGTCAAGATAAAATAAAAATGAAAGGGAACACAGAAGAAGTAGAGTTCTGTTGATGTGTGGAGTAAAATAAAAGTACAACAAATCTAAACGAGGAAGGAAAGGAACAAATGGCCGAAGTAAATAAATAAATAAAATAATAGGAGGAAAAATAGTAGTAGGAATAATAGGAGATGAAAGAACGATAGAAAGATAGACAAAAAAATACAAGAAATAAGAAAGAGTAAAAGAGAGAGAGAGAGAATGGAATGGTGAAGAAATGAAAAAAGAAAAGAACGAACAGAAAACGAGACGGAGGATAAGATAAAGGAAGGGAAAAAGTGACAGGATAAGGCCTTGTATAACAAGCCTATGAGGCTTAGATTACATCAGAGACTCAGATAAGCATCAGCCCAAACACAGCCTCGTCCTGATTCAGCGTGAAGGCTCTCTCAGTGTGTAGCGACGGAGGAAGAGACAGAAAGTGGGACAGGGCCGCTTCGATCAGATCCGATTAGATTTTATGGGTCTGAACCCGAGGCAATGCGCTGGAATAAAACAAAACAAAAACAACTCCGGTGAAAATACAATACAGGTGATTTAGTCCACAAATCACAGAGGAGAAACACAATAAGCAGAAGTGGATTTATGACATTAATAT
This sequence comes from Tachysurus vachellii, assembly GCF_030014155.1. Taxonomy (NCBI): domain Eukaryota; kingdom Metazoa; phylum Chordata; class Actinopteri; order Siluriformes; family Bagridae; genus Tachysurus; species Tachysurus vachellii. Next base: position 17,612,002 of record NC_083479.1, read on the forward strand.
GAAAAAGGTGTGCTTTGCTTGCAGCCTGCTGTATTTTAGATTCAAAGCACAGCCTGAATAAACATGATGTTCTGCGGCAGAATTCGGTGCAGAAGCACACCTTTTCGTCTAAATGAATTACATCAGCGTTTTCACGGGACAAAGAAAGTCGCTTATCCTACAGTTCACACTAGGAAAAAACTAATTAAAGCTGCTTCAGAGAACAAAGGCACGGCTTTTAGGAAAAATGCAATTAGAGCGCTGGCGAGTTGTTATCTGAGCAACTGAAAAGGTCAGAACATGTGACGGGTTTAACTCCGAGGCGACGTACATGGAAGATTCACTGCAAGGCTTTAGGCATATTCTTCCCACACACCGTATAATTAAGCACTAATAACTCATTTCTCAGAACTAACTTGGGAAGAAGAAGTGCTAGATATCTGTCTGTTCTGTTTTACTTATGAACTTCATTCCTTAGCCACAGTCTTCAAAGGTAGTTGCTTCACTGGGTAGCAATTAGCAAAAGAGGAAACATTGTTGGACATTTTAGTATCATAACTTTTAAGACACTTACTGTAAATGCCTGACATTTGGCGATTTGGTGGACTTTCATTATCCCAGGCAAACATTCATTCATCTTCTACCGCTTATCCGAACTACCTCGGGTCACGGGGAGCCTGTGCCTATCTCAGGCGTCATTGGGCATCAAGGCAGGATACACCCTGGACGGAATGCCAACCCATCGCAGGGCACACACACACACTCTCATTCACTCACACAATCACACACTACGGACAATTTTCCAGAGATGCCAATCAACCTACCATGCATGTCTTTGGACCGGGGGAGGAAACTGGAGTACTCGGAGGAAACCCCCGAGGCATGGGGAGAACATGCAAACTCCACACACACAAGGTGGAGGCGGGAATCGAACCCCCAACCCTGGAGGTGTGAGACGAACGTGCTAACCACTAAGCCACCGTGCCCCACCAGGCAAACAAATTCAGAAAAAGAAAGATAAAACTATGTGTTGACCTTTGCTAAATCTTGGACTCCTGCCTGGTGCCATTGATCGGAGATCCCGACAATGGTAAATCCTGACAATGCTAAAGCCTTTTACATCAGGGTTACCAAGACAATCGTGCTGTCTGGGTGGGAGGGATAAGATGGTATACTCTGTTTCCCTGTCAATCACAGCAACTCTAGGCGATCATAGGTATCTGTGAGGTTGTGTATGAACAAGGGGTAGAAAGCACTGGTTGCTTAGTGGAAACTGGCCAAAACCAATTTTAGAGTAAAAGGGTACATAATCATATAATGTACTGTGTTTTTACCCTTAGTTTGCATTAATGCTTGCTCACCATTCATTATTACATCAGCTATCACTTCAAAGACTCCAGAACTGGGCAACTTCTGCTTGCTAGACAGTCTTTCTAATGTGACATAGGATTTGTGCATCTCCCTGTGTCTTGGGAGTTTCCTTTCCCAGTCCAAGGACATTTATTGTAGGCTGATTGGCATTAAATTGTCTGTATGGTGTGTTTGGTTGTGTGAGTACATGTGCGATTGTGCGTTTTGATAGACTAGCTTCCTGTCCTGCCTTGTGCCATGAATCTCCTGGGATAGGCTCTAGGTTCCCCACAACCCTGTAGGATGAGCACTGTAGAAAATGGATGGATGGATAGATGGAAGTGTCTCTCCCTAGGGACATGTCCAGAAAAAAAAGTCAATAGATATCACTTATTTATATCTAGTAGTTCAGTGTTTAGGGGGCACAGTGGCTTAGTGGTTAGTACATTTGCCTCGCACCTTCAGGGTTGGGGGTTCGATTCCCTCCTCCGCCTTGTGTGTGTGGAGTTTGCATGTTGTGTAATTGCGTGAATCCCATCGCAGGGCACACACACACTCTCATTCACTCACGCACTCACACACTACGGACAATTTTCCAGAGATGCCAATCAACCTACCATGCATGTCTTTGGACCGGGGGAGGAAACCGGAGTACCCAGAGGAACCCCCCGAGGCACGAGGAGAACATGCAAACTCCACACACACAAGGTGGAGGCGGGAATCGAACCCCCAAACCTGGAGGTGTGAGGGAAACATGCTAACCACTAAGCCCTCCTGTTATATTGTATTACAGTATATTATAATTTTGGTTCTTCATAGCCAGAAGATCCAAGCTGAGGTTACTGCATGTAAGGGTTTCTGCCTGCTTATCCAGTTGTCACACATCCAAGAACATGGTTGTGGTTGGATTGGCATTTCACTCCAGAATTGTGTGTGTGGTGTGATCGGCTTCCCATCATGCACCCAGTCTTCCCAGAACAAGCTTGGATATTTTTCAGTTCAAAACAATACTTAAATATAAATTTAATAAAAATGTTTAGAATTGAGTTTATATGTATTTAAAAGTGCTGTTTTTTCCAGCAAGTTTCAATGCATCATAGCAAATGTTTTGTGAGAAATAATGAATTTCGGTATTACATTCACAACCTTATTGGATTAACCTCATTACAATATACTTCAACTGATAACACACAAAAATAAAATGAGATTTTATGATTTTAATACTTTCACCATCATTGCCCCCCCCCATCTCTCTCTCTCTCTCTCTATCCCTCTCTCTCTCTCTCTCTCTCTCTCTCTCTCTCTCTCTCTCTCTCTGTCTGCAGCTATGGACTCGGCCTCCTCTAAGGGCACTGTGTGTCCCGAGTCTACAAATTCGTGTAATCCGTGTCTGGATGCTGCGAAGGCGTGTAACCTGAACACGGTGTGTAAGCGTCAGCGCTCGGCCTACGTCAGCGCGTGTAGCCGCTCTACCCCCATCGCCCTTTCGTCCGAGCCGTGCAGCCGCAAACGCTGCCATCGGGCACTGCGCCAGTTCTTTGAGCGCGTGCAGAATGATCTCAGCTACCCACTGCTCTTCTGCTCGTGCCGGGACAAAGCGTGTGCCGAGCGACGACGCCAGACCATCGTACCTACATGCTCTTTTGAGGAAAAAGCGAAACCAAACTGCCTCGAGCTCCGGAGGATCTGTCGATCAGATGCACTGTGCAGGTATGGACTCATAGACAAGTAAAAACCAAAATTAACACATTAACATACAACAATAAAGTATTTACAGTTTATAAACATTTGTTAGAGTAACACGTGTGTGTGGAACTTGTTTTTCAGTGAAAGGAATTCTATAAAATATTAAACATTTAATCCGTTATGCAATACTGTACCTTAACAGTGCAGCTTCTCATCCTGTATACATACTGTAGTTCTCCTCGAGCTCCTGTTAGACAAAATCGATGATTGATATTGCACATACTTGTGTAATCCTCACAGAGGATTAGCAACACTCAGAATAACCGTTAAATTGAGTGGAGAATGTTAATTAGCCGAATCCGGTGAGCTAATAAGAAAATCAATCAGCTTTGTGTCAACCAAATGATTCCTTTCAGACTCCGAGTCAGATCCTTCAAAATCGACCGCTTGCAGATTCCCAATACCCAATAACTTTTTTTTTTTTTTTCATTTTTTTTTATGGTTATAAAAAATGTATAAAGATAAGAACGGGAGTCTGAGCAGCACACAGCACACCACACATTCCTGGAGAAGATCTTGCAGCAATGCAAGCAGAGTTTAACCTGTTTGATTGTACAGGTCAGAACACAGCATTCGCTCTCTCACTCCACGAGTGTCTGAACAAGGTGGTCTTGCTCGGCTTCTCTGAGAACACTGAGAGAGTATTGCCCTCACTTTACTCTCATTTATTGTACTTGTTTCCTACACTGGCACCTTAATATTTGTCACATTTGTTTTTATTTCATTATTTATTAAAATTCTAATCACCTTTCTAATTTTATGCTTTGGCAATAATGTATGCTAACCATCATACCAGTAAAGAACTTTGAAATTGAAAATTGAGAGAGACTGAGATAGCGAGAGAGAGAGCGAGAGAGAGAGAGAGAGAGAGAGAGAGAGAGAGAGAGAGAGAGAGAGAAAAGATAGCAGATGAGATGGTTTGTCCTCATGGTGTGGGATTTATAGGCGAAGGTCACTGTAAAGTTAAACCCCAGGTCTCAGACTGCAGAATCACCTTTAAACTGGAGGACATCCAACTTGTCTAACACACACACACACACACACAAAGTTGCAGCAACACACACTGTGGATTTAGTGTGGAATCCAATTGTAAAGGGAGAATCCAAAACAGGCAGATTTAGTGACTGAAAACAAAACAAACGCACAACTTGGAGAAATAACATAATTAGTCGCAATCTGTTAAAAGCTGCTAAGAACAAGGAAACCATTTTTAATTAATAAACTAGAATAATGCATAATCAGTAAGTTAGATAATCAGCAAAGTAGGCAAGAAGGGCACGGACACTAAGGAACCGGGCAGTTAGTAAACCAGGGAACAAGCAAACAAAATTAAGCAAACCAGGAAGCTACAATTACAAATCATATAATCAAGTCAGGCAGAGTTAAGTTTGTTTAAACAGATCCCTGCTGTGTTTTCCTCCTTGTTGCTGTTGTCTGGCAGGTGAGAACACAGCGGTCACACTTAAGTGCCAAGAAAAAAGAAAAAAAAAATGTTGTTTTCATCGGTTCACTTCTATAATAAGTGAATTCTATCGAAGTCAAGTCAAGTTTATTTATAAAGCATTTTTTTTCAACAACAACAGCATTTTTTTTAAACAAGTGTTTGTCAAAGTGCTGTACATACAGAAAGTACACATGGTGTACAAATGGTTTGTTAATACAAACACACAAATAAAAGAAAAAATACTTAAGACACAATAAAACAATAAAAGAAAGCAAGCAGCTCTCACATGGCATCGTATGCCAGACTGTAAAAATAAGTTTTTAGGGCAGATTTAAAGACCTCAAGTGTTTGAGCCTGTCTAATATAGAGAGGCAAACTGTTCCAGAGCTTTGGGGCCGCACCTGTAAAGGCTCGGTCCCCCCTGCTCTTCAGTTTCACTCAGAACAGCTAAGAGCAAATGGTCAGCAGGCCTTAGTGCTCTTGACGGAGCGTACAGATTAATCAAATCTGATAAGTAACTTGGCGCTGACCGGTTAAGAGATTTAAAAACAAGCACCAATATTTTAAAATGAATCCTATAATGGACAGGAAGCCAGTGAAGAGACGCGAGAATGGGAGAGATATGTTCCCACTTTCGTGATAGGCGAGCTGCCGCATTCTGGACCATTTGCAGTCTGGAGAGGGAACCCTGATTAATACCTAAATAAAGGCTGTTACAGTAATCAAGGAGACTTGAGATAAAAATATGCACAACTCTCTGAAAGTCGTTAGAGCACAGGAAAGGTTTCACCTTGGTGAGTTGTCTCAATTGGAAGAAACATGATTTAACTACTAAATGAATCTGTTTATCCAGATTCATTACAGTAAAAAAAGTGAGTTGACTCTGAATCAACAATGAATCTGAATCTGAATCACTGCATGAAGTGAACTGAATATGCTGCGTGTTTGGAGACGATTTTGTTTTGTTGACGCAAGCTCAAAAAGAGTGATGATGATGATGATGATGATGATGATGATGATTTGGCATCACTCCGTAAATTGCGGCGGAACTCACAGTTGAAAAGACTTTCGCGAGCTGACAAGTAGGAATGTCAAGTTAAGGGATATTTTCTTTGGTTTCTTTTCTACGACATGTACATTTGCATTTAAATTCATGACATTCGGCAGAAGCCCTTATCCAGAGCGACGTGAGAAAGTGCTTTGAAGTCTCAATGAATACGTCAACACTGGTTCAGTAGGTCACAGACTTAGGATACCATCAGCCTAAAATTTCTGTTGGGAGGAATTATAGCTATATATTTAGAGATAAAGCTAAAGAAGATGACGTGCTCAGTGGCTCAGTGACTCAGCTGTTCAGACATCTAGGGAAAGTTCATTTCATCACCTCGGTGCCAGAACAGAAAAGTGTCTTGTTGTATACCTTCCTCTTACCCTGAGAGATGGTGGGACCAGTCGAGCAGTGCTGGTAGATCTGAGGGAGCGAGGTGCTGTGTGAGGAGTGATAAGGGCTTTGAGATAAGGGGGTGTTGGTACATTTTTGTCTTTGTAGGCAAGCATCAGTGTTTTGAATCTGATATGTGCAGCTACAGTACCAGAAGCCAGTGGAGGGATCGCAGGAATGGGGTGGTGTGTGAGTCGAACATCATAAAACAGATGAGCCAAAAGTAGAGAAGATTCAACTCAGCACACTGATTAACAGTGCAGAAGCCTCAGGTATAATTAATGTCATTAAGTAGACAAGTTGGAAACAAAAATAGGAAACAATGAGCCTAGGAAACAAGGCAATCTGTAAAGCAGTCAGCAGTGACGCTCGGGTAAACTAGTAAACTATTAACAGGGCACGAACAAGAAGAGAGGAAGAAACTCAGAATTGTTGAGATTTGGAGAATAAGAAGTAGACATTTACTCAAGCAATTTTCTCGGCTCTCACACTGATACGGAGTCGGACAGTTATCTTAGGAATTCATTTTATTGTTCCTCTGAAAGACAAGAAAATTACTCACAAAGACAAAACGGTTGTGTAAAATTCTGGCATAAAAATAGCTATTAAAATGTTTTAGGGTTGTTTCTATTAGAGATTTAAAGCAGAAAAACAATCATAGAAAATTGCACTTACTGGGGAAAAACATCTTTTTGAAAGTACTGGCTGGAAAAATTAGACAATGGCATTATTTTTTTCTTTTTTCTTTTTTTTTCAGATTTCTCATGCTGCGTTTTTGATGTTATCCTTGTCAGAAAATCCTGAATAATTTCAATAAGAAAATGGTCTTAATTCTAATTCTTTGTAATCTGACATTTCATACTGTACATTTCTAAACCTTGACTTAACCTTGACTTGACCTTGACTTAACCTTGACTTAACCTTCTTGTTTGCATATTTGGGTGTCGACCATCATGATTTTATAAATACAGAAATTTAGTAGAGAAATAAAGTAAGAGCATCATAGATAGATAGATAGATAGATAGATAGATAGATAGATAGATAGATAGATAGATAGATAGATAGATAGATAGATAGATAGATAGATAGATAGATAGATAGATAGATAGATAGATAGATAGATAGATAGATTCAAACACAGGTGCATCTCAATAAATTAGAATATCGTAGAAAAGTTCATTTATTTTAGTAATTCAACTCAAATAGTGAAACGTTTGCTGATTTTGGATCACATTTAACAAAAAAACACCAATTCATCTAAAAAAAATTAGAATACTTCATAAAAACAATAAACACAATTGAGTACATACTTTCCAGAAGTTTCATTTACTGTGTATGTACTCAATACTTGGTAGGGGCTGCTTTTTCTTTAATTACTGCCTCAGTTCAGCGTGGCATGGAGGTGCTCAGTCTGTGGCACTGATGAAGTGGTATGGAAGCCCAGGCTTTTGACAGTGGCCTTCAGCTCATCTGCATTTTTTGGTCTCTTGTTTCCCTTTTTCCTTTTGACAACAGCCCATTGATTCTTTATGGGGTTTGGGCCTGGTGAGTTTGCTTGCCAGTCAAACACACCAACACCATGGTCATTTAACCAACTTTTGGTGCTTTAAGCAGTGTGGACAGCTGCCAAATCCTGCTGGAAAATGAAATCAGCATCTTTAAAAAGCTGGTCAGCAGAACGAATCATGAAGTGCTCTAAAATTTCTTGGTAAACTGGTGCAGGAGCTTCTTGGGCTATGAGCTTCTCCATTCTTCCACTAGACTCTAGGACCTTGGTTTCCAAATGAAATACAAAACTTGCTCTCATCTGAAAACAGGACTTTGGACCACTGGGCAACAGTCCAGTTCTTCTTCTCCTTAGCCCAGCTAAGATGCCTCTGTCTGTGTTTCAGGAGTGGCTTAACAAGAGGAATACGACAACCGCAGCCAAATCTCTTGATGCCTTGAACCCAGCCTTAGTCCATTACTTGTGAAGTTCACCCAAATTTTTGAAGCGATTTTGCTTGACAAGCCTCTCAACGCTGAGGTTCTCTCGGTTAATTGTGCATCTTTTTCTTTCATACTTTTTACTTCCACTCAACTTACTGTTAACATGCTTGGATATAGAACTCTGTGAACAGCCAGCTTCTTTGGCAATGAATGTCTGTGGCTTACCGTCCTTGTGAAGGGTGTCAACGATTGTCTTCTGGACAACTGTTAGATCAGCAGTCTTCCCCATAATTGTGTAGCCTAGTGAACCAAATTGAGAGACAATTTTGTTGGCTCAGGAAAACTTTTGCAGGTGTTTTGAGTTGATTAGCTTATTGCCATGTCACCATATTCTAATTTTTTGTGATAGCAAATTAGTGACTTTTTGTTAATTGTGAGCCAAAATCGTCACAATTAAATGTATCAAAGACTTAAAATACTTCAGTCTGTGTGTACTGAATTAATTTATTTATTTCACTATTTGAGTTGAATTATACTTCTTTTATATATATATATATATATATATATATATATATATATATATATATATATATATATATATATATATATGTGAATGATGCTATTAGTATTATAGTAACAATATTATTATATTATACTGTAATAATAAGTAACAGAAGAAAATATTCCAATTTTGAAAAAAAAGAAATTCTTTTAAAACAAAAAGAAAGAAAATTCTCTATTTATTCTCTCAATTTACTCTTTATAATTTTCAATAACTTTCCATTAACAATACATTATTTTGACTGTCTTATAGAGTGCCAATAGGATTAAAGATCCTACAGGACTAAATCTGTAGTGTATAAATATTATATTTATACTTATTATATATATATATATATATATATATATATATATATATATATATATATATATATATATATATATATATATATATATAGGACATTTTGTCTGTGCCTTTGGCATCAATCCTGCTGCATTTTTGATAAAGCTAAAAAATAACAGACACGAGTAATAAATGTCCAACCTCAAGGGAGATAACTTCCAATCTTTGATTCATTTGTGGTGATGTGATTCTTTCCTTCTTTTAAATTCTGTACATTTGGGTCTTAAGTGTGTGGAGTCTGGGTGTAGCGGGGTGATCTATGAGGCATGACATTCCTCTGAACTGTTAGTCTTCTCAAAGGACTCCGGGTTAAAAAGCTGGAGGTCGAAGCATAGCAGGGAAACCTCTTTTTTTTGTCAGATAAGCCGCTGTCATATCGTATTCTCATCACATCTGAGGGATTATAGAAGAAAGTGGTGGAGAAAAAGCAAAGGTTTTTTAGAACCTGCAGATCTCTGTTGCTTAATCCTGTTGCTTTGGTGAACCATGTCGGGGAATTAAAAGCAGCACGCATATGCGTTTTGATGTTAGATGTTCTATGGGACCTATAAAAAAAATCCTTACATAAAAATAATCAGTTTCTCAATATTTCTTGTTTATGTATTTTGAATAATTACATTTCCAAGAGACTTGTGTCATGCAGTGAGTTCCTGCAAGTTTTGTTTTGTCCCTGTTCGATATTGAATGTCTTTTTCATGTCTCACTCCACGGTGGTGGTTAATATGAAGCTCATATGAAAGTAGACACTCGGGACTTTAAGTTTTATCAGTATTTCTGCTTTTCTCTAACCTACTGGGGCAAAACATTTACTGTACAGAAAAGTTCTAAAAAAAAAAAAGGTTAGTTTTTCCACACAAGAGTTTGTATTTTCAAAGTAAATGTTGATATCAAACCCATTTCTGCTCTTTGTGATGCCCAAAGTTCTTGTTCATCAGCATCTAAAATCTGAAGGTGTTTATCTTCAACTACTAAGATTTATTGTGAGGTTATCAACAGGGAGAAAAACATACGCCTCACACTGAAAGCCAACAGAGTCCTGACTCATTTTATGCAATACAATACTTCATTTATTTATACTGATGCCCCATAAGGTGATTAGTTGACGTTCTGTACGGGTAAGCTCATTGCTATGTCACCGTATTCTAATTTTTTAAGATGGTAAATTGTTGGGTTTTTGTTAATTGTGAGCCAAAATACAATCAAAATACAATTAAAATTAAAGTTTTAATTCCGGTTCTTATTAAAGAAGAAAAAACTTCCGGTAAAGTCAAAACACAGGGAGACAGACACAACATTACCACGAGCTGTAAACATAAATCAAATAAACAGCAGAGATCAGAAAGAAAGTCTTAATTAAACATAACATTTTGCAAAGAGGGGGGTCACGGTGGCTTAGTGGTTAGCACATTCACCTCACACCTCCAGGGTCGGGGTTCGATTCCCGCTTCCACCTTGTGTGTGTGGAGTTTGCATGTTCTCCCCGTGCCTCGGGGGTTTCCTCCGGGTACTCCGGTTTCCTCCTCCGGTCCAAAGACATGCATGGTAGGTTGATTGGCATCTCTGGAAAAATTGTCCCTAGTGTGTGATTGCGTGAGTGAATGAGTGAGAGTGTGTGTGTGCCCTGCGATGGGTTGGCACTCCGTCCAGGGTGTATCCTGCTTTGATGCCCGATGACGCCTGAGATCATCGCATGAGGCTCACGCATGAGGCTCCCCGTGACCCGAGGTAGTTCGGATAAGCGGTAGAAGATGAATGAATGAATGAATTTTGCAAAGATTGACAGACAGCAAACATTAATAAAGATTAGTGACTAAAGATTCTTCCAAAAGCAGCCGCACAAGCCCTAGTCATGACACTACCACCATCATGCTTCAACTGTGACAGCTAAGAGTCTTAACATCAAGTGCAGTCTTCACAAACGAAACCCAGATTAGAGGTTCTGAGCTGGTCATTTTTATGCAATCTAACAAAATACAGCTGAGCAACCAGAAACGGTTCAGTCGTGTGTTTCAGTACTTTTGGAAGTTTAAAGAATGGAAGGGTTTAAACACAAGATGCCTTGTTTTGTGTTGTGATAACACAACACGTCAGATTTACAACACGTCAGATTTACAACACGTCAGTGATGTAAATATCAGGAAACGAATGCGTAAATTCCGATCTGTCAGGCTATAATTACAAGCTGTGTGTATTTATTTATTTATTTATTTATTTTATGTATTGACTTCAAGTAAGAGAAAAATGACAGTTTGTTGAGGTTCGCCTGTTTATAGCTGATACAACACAGATGATTACAGGAACGTGTTTCTTGGATGTTTTACAATATTAAATGGAAAATTTTATAAAATGTATAAGAAAACTTGTAATTGGTGGCAAATTGTTAACAGATGATTCTTTTTATCCAGCAGTAAACTCAAGTGTTTTATTCCTAATAAAAGTCGCAATATATATTTACTTTATCTTCTAGTTAAGCACAAATTATTTTCCGGGTTTCGTGTGTGTGTGTGTGTGTGTGTGTGTGTGTGTGTGTGTGTGTTTGTGTGTTTTTCCTGGAGGTAAAAGTTAAAATGAATAAAAAAAAACAGAATTGATTGTGTGTTTAGGAACATTAGCTATGCTCCGTCTTCAAAGTGCTTCAGATATTTGGCCCTGGTTTCTTTTTGTCCCCAAAGAACGTAACTCCTTTATTGTGTGAGGACATGTCCGCTGATACCATGCCAGGACACGATGGGCACCATCTGCTCCAATACCCAAAGCTATAGCACTCAAATTAGGAAAATAAAGTGGCCGAAACCCTGCTGATGGATGAGAGCGATACAGTCACATCCAGAAATCTGAAACAAGACGGAAGAAAATTTATACCGGATTCTCTACAGTGGCTCTGTATAAAAATACAGTTATTTATAACTGTATTAAATCCATCGTGATGCACCGACTAACACCAGACTTGTGTAGTATACTCTCTTGTGTGTTACACTGTGTGAGATGCTGTGCGTTAGTCTGTGTGTTACACTGTGTGATGTTTGTGTTACACGGTGTGTAATGCTCTGTGTGTAATGATGTGTTATACTGTGTTATGCTGTGTGTTGCACTGTGTGTTATTCTGTGTGTAATGCTGTGTGTTATGCTGTGTTTTATATTGTGTGTTGTGTTCTAAATGGTGTGTGATGCTGTGTGCTATGCTGTGTTTTATGTTACACTGGATGTTTACCTGTGTGTAATCTTGTGTGTTATACTGTGCATTATATTGTGTATTATGCTGTGTGTTGTGTGTTGGACTGTGCTATGCTGTGAGTTATACTGAGTGTGATGTTGTGTGTTACATGGTGTGTGATGTGTGTAATACGCTGGATGTTATGTTGTCTGATGTGTGTTACCCGGTGTGTGATGTTGTGAGTTATACTGTGTGCTACACGGTGTGTTATACTGTGTGTGATGTGTGTTACACTGTGTGTTATACTGTGTGTGATGTGTGTTACACTGTGTGTTATACTGTGTGTGATGTGTGTAACACTGTGTGTTATACTGTGTGTGATGTGTGTAACACGGTGTGTTATACTGTGTGTGATGTGTGTAACACGGTGTGTTATACTGTGTGTGATGTGTGTAACACGGTGTGTTATACTGTGTGTGATGTGTGTAACACGGTGTGTTATACTGTGTGTGATGTGTGTAACACGGTGTGTTATACTGTGTGTGATGTGTGTAACACGGTGTGTTATACTGTGTGTGATGTGTGTAACACGGTGTGTTATACTGTGTGCTACACAGTGTGTTACACTGTGTGTTACCCTGTATGTTATAGTGTGTGATGTGTTACACTGTGTGTGATGTGTGTTAAACTGTGTGTTATACTGTGTGTGATGTGTGTTAAACTGTGTTACACTGTGTGTTATACTGTGTGTGATGTGTGTTAAACTGTGTTACACTGTATGTTATACTGTGTGTGATGTGTGTTACACTGTGTTATACTGTGTGCTATGCTAGATGATATGTTGTGTGTTATACTGTGTGTGATGTATGTTACACTGTGTGTTACACTGTATGTTACACTGTGTGTGATGTTTGTTACACTGTATGTTACACTGTGTGTGATGTGTGTTACATTGTGTTACATTGTATGTTACACTGTGTGTGATGTGTGTTACATTGTGTTACATTGTATGTTACACTGTGTGTGATGTGTGTTACACTGTGTGTTACACTGTATGTTACACTGTGTGTGCTGTATGTTACACTGTGTGTTACACTGTATGTTACACTGTGTGTGCTGTATGTTACACTGTGTGTTACACTGTATGTTACACTGTGTGTGATGTTTGTTACACTGTATGTTACACTGTGTGTGATGTGTGTTACATTGTGTTACATTGTATGTTACACTGTGTGTGATGTGTGTTACATTGTGTTACATTGTATGTTACACTGTGTGTGATGTGTGTTACACTGTGTGTTACACTGTATGTTACACTGTGTGTGCTGTATGTTACACTGTGTGTTACACTGTATGTTACACTGTGTGTGATGTTTGTTACACTGTATGTTACACTGTGTGTGATGTGTGTTACATTGTGTTACATTGTATGTTACACTGTGTGTGATGTGTGTTACATTGTGTTACATTGTATGTTACACTGTGTGTGATGTGTGTTACACTGTGTGTTACACTGTATGTTACACTGTGTGTGATGTGAGTTACACTGTGTGTTACACTGTGTGTTATACTGTGTGTGATGTGTGTTACACTGTGTGTTATACTGTGTGCTACACTGGATGTTATGTTGTGTGTTATACTGTGTGTGATGTGTGTTACACTGTGTGTTATACTGTGTGTGATGTGTGTTACACTGTGTGTTATACTGTGTGTGATGTGTGTTACACTGTGTGTTATACTGTGTGTGATGTGTGTTACACTGTGTGTTATACTGTGTGCTACACTGGATGTTATGTTGTGTGTTATACAATCTTTCTAAAGGACTTTACACACAAGCTTATATGGTAGATGGTTGATTGTGAAGCAGTTATGGAGCCTTGTGTGTCAGCGATCTATAGTAGTCAGATTTCAAGCACTTCAGACTTTATGGATAACAAAACACAACATGTTTTGTAATGAATTAAACATTTTTAAGCTTTGGATGAATTGCTTTGGTACAAAAGGAGTAAAATATTTCATGGCCTGCTGTTCAGGTTCAGGTTCAGGTTGGTAACTTGAGAGTAATGTCAGTAATGTCACCCTTTGTGTTTGGGTGCATCACACCACCCAGTCATTGATTAGTTTCCTCTGTAGCATGAACCCCTTACGTATTACTTAGCTTATTGTACACAGGTAAATAGGGTTTTTTTGTGCACAGACTGTACCAGGAACTGGAAATAAAGAGTAATAAATGAGCAGAGAATTTGAGGGTCAGACAGGATCAGACATGTTTCTGAACTCAGTCTGACCTTCCCTTCAGACATACTGAGTACTTTACACAGAGCACATCTGAGAGAAAAGAGGGGGAAAAAAATGAAAAACAGCATAACGTTGCTTCATTAATTTAGCGGTGAAGTGAGCAGGAACAAAGCACAGGATACGGCCAAGAGCAAAACCGCTATTAAAGTCATTTGTTATCTCACTCCTCTGAAGCCTGTTGGTATATTCCTGAAACAAATGAACACAGATCCAGCACATTAGTTACAGGATAAACGCTGAGAGCGAAACTCTCGCTCAGGCAAAGTGGAATAAGTAAAACTGTTAACACTGGTAAAGCAGAGAGATAGTACAAGTGTGTCCTCTTACTATCAATCTGCCTGTCAGTCTGCACTTCTGTCTCTCTACATGTCTGTCTGTCTGTCCATCTGCCCCTTTGACTGTCCACCTGCCCACCTGTTTGTCTGTCTACATGTCTGTCTGTCTGCCCATCTGTCTGTCTAAATGTCTGTCTGTCTGTCTATCTGTCTGTCTGTCTGCCCATCTGTCTGTCTAGATGTCTGTCTGTCTGTCTATCTGTCTGTCTGTCTGCCCATCTGTCTGTCTAGATGTCTGTCTGTCTGTCTATCTGTCTGTCTGTCTGCCCATCTGTCTGTCTAGATGTCTGTCTGTCTATCTGTCTGTCTGTCTGCCCATCTGTCTGTCTAGATGTCTGTCTGTCTGTCTATCTGTCTGTCTGTCTGCCCATCTGTCTGTCTAGATGTCTGTCTGTCTGTCTGCATGCCTGTCTCTCGGTCTGCCCGACTGTCTGTCTACGTATACAGTATGTGTGCTTGTTCACCTGCCTGTCTGTCTCTCTGTATGTTTATATGTCTATCTCCCTGTTTTGTCTGCCTGTCTGTCTGTATGTCTATTTGTCTTTCTGTCTCTTCTTCTGTATTTCTATATGCCTGTCTGTCTGTCTGTCCCAGCTAATGGTCTGCTCATCTATCTGTCCATCTATCTGTCCATCTGTCTGTCTCTCTGCTGTTACCTTTAATAGATATTTAGACACCCTGACAGATTAAAAAAATTTAGATAGACAGATAGAAACAGCTCTCTAGATGAAGAATAGACACACCGAGAGGAGGGAGTACCGACAGATGATCACAAAGCAGCTTCTTTTGCCAGGTCATTAGGTAATTATATAAATCTACCATTTTGTTTTTTTTAAATAAAGGAGTTTAAATATTGCATTATGGGCTTCATAATGACCTGCTTCATTTCCTTCTTGCAATTCTTACTCCCATTCCAACCTACCAAGGCAAATGTATAATCAATCGCCCCAAGCCGTACGTTAATATCGTGTAATCATTAATGGTCCCCAGGTTTGTAATCAAGTGTAATTAGGAAGGTTTTGGCTTACTTGTTTGTTTGTGCATGTTAATACGCTCACCATGCTCATCCTTGGGTTATTAAAACAGCAATCAAAGCCCAGATCTGCAGTGTGTGTAATATTGTGAGGGCTGAGTGATCTGCAGTGCTTCTGCAATAACATCCAAACGTGTAATAGATGCAGTTTAAGCATCCGAGGATTTAATACAATAGAGTTTGAAGCTGTTTCAATACATTACATTACCTCCTTTACTAGTAGGAGTAGCCACACCTTCTTTACCAAGACTGACACAGTAGCCACGCCTCCTTTACTAAGACAGGCACAGTAGCCATACCTTCTACACAGTACATTTACATTACATTTACGGCATTTAGCAGATGTCCTTATCCAGAGTGACTTACAACTTTATATAACTGGGCAATTGAGGGTTAAGTGACTTGCTCAGCATTGGCAGCTTGGTGGACCTGGGATTTGAACTCATGACCATCCGGTCCATCACCTTAACCACTAGGCTACCACATCCCACACCTCCGTTACTGAGACAAACACAGAAGCCATGCCTCCTTTACTGAGACAAACACAGAAGACACACCTCCTTTTACTGAGACAAATACAGAAGACACACCTCCGTTACTGAGACAAACACAGAAGACACACCTCCGTTACTGAGACAAACACAGAAGACACACCTCCATTACTGAGACAAACACAGAAGACACACCGCCGTTACTGAGGCAAACACAGAAGACACACCTCCTTTACTGAGACAAACACAGAAGACACACCTCCGTTACTGAGGCAAACACAGAAGACACACCTCCTTTACTGAGACAAACACAGAAGACACACCTCCTTTACTGAGACAAACACAGAAGACAAGACACACCTCCTTTACTGAGACAAACACAGAAGACACACCTCCTTTACAGAGACAAACACAGAAGACACACCTCCTTTACTGAGACAAACACAGAAGACAAGACACACCTCCTTTACTGAGACAAACACAGAAGACACACCTCCTTTACTGAGAAAAACACAGAAGACACACCTCCATTACTGAGACAAACACAGAAGACAAGACACACCTCCTTTACTGAGACAAACACAGAAGACACACCTCCTTTACAGAGACAAACACAGAAGACACACCTCCTTTACTGAGACAAACACAGAAGACAAGACACACCTCCTTTACTGAGACAAACACAGAAGACACACCTCCTTTATTGAGACAAACACAGAAGACACACCTCCATTACTGAGACAAACACAGAAGACAAGACACACCTCCTTTACTGAGACAAACACAGAAGACAAGACACACCTCCTTTACTGAGACAAACACAGAAGACACACCTCCTTTACTGAGACAAACACAGAAGACACACCTCCATTACTGAGACAAACACAGAAGACACACCTCCGTTACTGAGACAAACACAGAAGACACACCTCCATTACTGAGACAAACACAGAAGACACACCTCCGTTACTGAGGCAAACACAGAAGACACACCTCCTTTACTGAGACAAACACAGAAGACACACCTCCGTTACTGAGGCAAACACAGAAGACACACCTCCTTTACTGAGACAAACACAGAAGACACACCTCCTTTACTGAGACAAACACAGAAGACACACCTCCGTTACTGAGACAAACACAGAAGACAAGACACACCTCCTTTACTGAGACAAACACAGAAGACACACCTCCTTTACAGAGACAAACACAGAAGACACACCTCCTTTACTGAGACAAACACAGAAGACAAGACACACCTCCTTTACTGAGACAAACACAGAAGACACACCTCCTTTACTGAGACAAACACAGAAGACACACCTCCATTACTGAGACAAACACAGAAGACAAGACACACCTCCTTTACTGAGACAAACACAGAAGACACACCTCCTTTACAGAGACAAACACAGAAGACACACCTCCTTTACTGAGACAAACACAGAAGACAAGACACACCTCCTTTACTGAGACAAACACAGAAGACACACCTCCTTTACTGAGACAAACACAGAAGACACACCTCCATTACTGAGACAAACACAGAAGACAAGACACACCTCCTTTACTGAGACAAACACAGAAGACACACCTCCTTTACAGAGACAAACACAGAAGACACACCTCCTTTACTGAGACAAACACAGAAGACAAGACACACCTCCTTTACTGAGACAAACACAGAAGACACACCTCCTTTACTGAGACAAACACAGAAGACACACCTCCATTACTGAGACAAACACAGAAGACAAGACACACCTCCTTTACTGAGACAAACACAGAAGACAAGACACACCTCCTTTACTGAGACAAACACAGAAGACACACCTCCATTACTGAGACAAACACAGAAGACACACCTCCATTACTGAGACAAACACAGAAGACAAGACACACCTCCTTTACTGAGACAAAGACAGAAGCCACGCCTCCTTTACTGGGACTGACAGACAGAAGTCACCTTCCCTTTATCTCCATTACTAACTATGTTGTTCTGACTGGTTAATCCACAGACCCAAATGCTATCTTTGACACTCATTCTGTGATGAACTTATAGTTCTACGAAGCAAGAAATTAAAGCTACATTTTTGCTGAAAGCAAGTAAGAAATGTACTTATGACCTTGAACAGACATGTAGGTTCAGAATGTCACTCAAGTCAAGTCAAGTCAAGTCAAGTCAAGTCAAGTCAAGAAGCTTTTATTGTCATTTCAACCATATATACAGTAGCTGTTACAGTACACAGTGAAATGAGACAACGTTTCTCCAGGATCAGGGTGCTACATAAAACAAAGACAGGGTTAAGGACATGTAAGTAGTCTTAGCCACATAAAGTGCAACTGTGCATCCTGGTGCAAACAGTGCAGGACAAGACAAACAAGACAGACAAGACAGTGCAGGACAAAAGACAGTGCAGACAAAAAGTTACAAGACAATACAAAAAGTACAAAAAATGCAATACACAAAAGACAATAAACAGTAAACAGAAACAGCACCGACCGACCAATCTCAAAGATATTCTAACTAAATATTAGCTAACTAAACAGCAGCTAGCACAGATAGCTACAGATTCTAGCTAGCGGAGTTATTTAGATTTACACTGAATCACTGCACGGATGGGTTCAGGATCAAATAATGGGCTTTTTCTATCTTCCTGAATTCTACCTTAAAATGACAATGCTGTATAAGTTGGAAGAAGTAAATTATTGAACAATGCTAATGCTTACTAGCTAACAGCGAGTACAGAATACGAGCGAGTGTTCGCCTAAATCACAAGAGTGTATCTGAAAAGTGTAATAGGATATTAAATTCGATTTTAATGACATTTCTATTAGAGTTTAATGATTAAAAAAAGAACTTAGTTGTAG